>NC_069502.1:194409011-194709011 GCF_027579735.1 Bombina bombina | reverse complement strand
CACTTCTCATATTTGGTTAGACTGTAATTGAAGTTGTTTTTTTTATATATACTCCTATGCCTGAAATAATATGTACTAAGAGTTATTCTATATGTAACTTGTGTATACTGTGATGTATTTTAAGATGTTCACATTGTAAATCCTCAATAAATAAAATAAAAAAATAAATAAAAAAAAGTTACCAAGAAGTACATATGTCCCGCATCTTCAGAGTATTACTTAAGGACATATCAGGTCATTATAAAAGTCAACCAATACGAGTTCTAGAATTCGTCCTTATTATCAAGGCTCATTCGGAGTTCATCCGATCTGAAGTACAAGGGTTTCCAAACTTCATCTCTGTCCCCAGACCAAGGCCGGTTAAGGGCTGCTCCAGGATTAATAAGATAGGGTCTCATCACAACCTGTAGCTGGGTGTCGGCCTATCTTGCCTTCGCAAGCTTCTTCAGGCATGTATGGATCTCTCTCTAGTGTGCACTAAGCATCCTGCGGTAGGTCTCCTAGCAGATCAAGCATTGTGTAGAGCAAACCGGGATTCTGAAGACTTATTCCTAGCGATCTTTGCTCCTTAACTACGGAGGAGGTAGTTTGAGATACAGTATGTTAGAGGTGGTTCGGGAGGTCTCTAAAAGCTCTGACGATCTTGTAATGTAGCTTTCTTCACAGCTGTCGCTGATCCCAATAAGGTCCTGCTTTTCAGCAAGTCTTCCATCTCCAAAAGCCAGAGCGGCCTCAAAAAGCTCACATAGACTGTGTTCAACTTCTCCATTTTAGCTTCCTGAAGTATATATATGTTACACAGTTTAGAGCTTATGCCAGCTTCTCCCCTAAATATGGACCAGCAAAATCAGAAATCCAGGTTTCAAAGTTAGCCAAGTTATTGCAAACAGCCTCTATAGTAGCATATTATGTCGGCTCCCTTGTGGCCATGCTGCGAGTTATAGGTAGGTAATCTTAGCCGGGGCTCACCATCGCATCGACTATATCTCTGAATATAATTAGCAAAAGTATTCCCAATAATTAGCTGAATTATCTCTGAAATGTGAGTATAAATCGCTTTGAATTTGAAAATAATTCAGGAGCTTCTACGATGTGCATCCTGTCACTTCGGTGGTTAGCTCCGCCCCCGTATTTATTATAAATTAGTTTGGAGACATGCTGCTTTGATCACAAAGCATTTCTTCTTGCCACATGGTATAAACAATCTTTATAGTTTTAAATAATTATTCACATACTGATATTTTTTTACAGAACAAAGAATATATGCTAACTTGTTAAAAAATGAAAACAAAACCTTGGTATATACAATTGGAAAATGTCCTAGTATCATCAATTAAGCTCTGGGTTCTGCTTTATAATTGTTGCAGTTATTTAATTTTTCTCAAGAATGTATATGACAAACCACTTTCTCAGGGCATAAAACATTAGATTTAAACATTAAGTTAGTGTCACATGTTAAAATATAACAGATAAGGATGCATTTTCAATAACCATGTACATAATTGATTTAAATAAATACATGATCATCTTAATTTTATTCTTTGATGAGATGTAGATGAGCCCTTTTCAATGTCAACGCAATGACAATCAACCATTTTCATTGTGTATAAGCGGTACATTTTTCATTACAGTTTTTTTGAAAAATGGAACTATACTAAACATCTGCCATTTCTGTTTCACTAATCATAATTTAAATTTCATCACATGTACTGAGTGTGCCCTGCAATATGTATGAACATGAAAGACGTAAGAATAATAGAACATTTGATCACAATTAAGCTAGATACGGAATGCTCAGGCTTAAAGGGCCACTGTAAGTAAATATTTTCTATGCCTGTTACTAACTAACTACCCCAAATACACTTTTTATCAATAGCATTTCATTAACATATCTCTACCGTATATCAGAAATCTTGTCTGCAAATTTAATTGTTTTCCAAACCCACTCCTTGGGTATCCTTTGCTCGGTACCAATCCATTTACAATACCTAGGTTTCAAAATGGCGCTTTAAACACAAAGTTATTGGTTTAAGTATTTTGAACATGCAGTGCTGAAAATAGTGGGCAGGATAACGTGACATCATTGGCAAACAAAAGATATAACTTTTAGAACATTATGAAACTTCGTTTTGGAGAAAATATAGGTCAGTAGGTTTTAATTAATGTTTTTTAACTTTAATATGTTAGTTGTTTAGCTTAAAAATTATAACAGAAAGTAATCCTTTAACAAGGCACATTATACCACTTCACAAGCACAATGGGTACACTTTCTCAACTGATCTGAGTAAAAGATCCTAACGGGATGTTTTGCTCAGAAATGAAGAGTTTTTGATTCTTACATGAAACACCCGTAGACCTAAATTCTTCTTTATAGAAGCATATGGCATAAGTTTATGACAAATTATAGCTAAGATTGTAGCTGGTGGGTAATATTAGACACTATTGCTAGAGACTATTTACATTATATATTTATATTTTATTCTCTTCCTTATCTGAGCAGGGAATGCTTAGACCAGGTTGACATTATAAATTGTAAAGTCTTGTAATATTCAGCTGGTGTAAAGTGCTTTAGGCTTTTTGTTGCAGGTTACTTCTTGATTCCATTTAACAAGCGAACACAATTTATGCCAAGTGTTAAGTTTAACCCTGGCTGTATTTTTATTAAACATTCTGCAAGTTGGTACTTTTTAGAAGAAAATTAGCATCTCATAAAATAGCAATTCGCAAATGTAACCCATATTAGAGATTTGTTTTGCTCTTGCAATCTTTACCTGATTGACTCAGACGGAATAGACATGCAAAATTATTTTAAAAAGATTTAATAAACTATTTCATTTACACCTATACTTGCTCCTATTTTAGTTTTGCAAAAGGAGATAAACTGCAAATGGCTGCAGCTTATCACAAGTGATGATTATCCAGCTGGGGCCGCTTGGATATGCTTGTTTTCTAATGGTGGGTATTTAATGGTAATACAGTAGTTTCCTGGTTCACTGATTGAGGAAGGCACAGGGAAATATGTATATCTCAGTGGGCGAACCCACATGGGACTATCTATCTACTGGTGTATAATAAGCTAAAAAAAAAGGTACCTTCCTTCATTTACTTTGAATAACTGCTGGCAAGTATATTGCTTGCCTTTATACAAATATTAGAATAACCGCTTTAGACTTTTTAATTAATTCAGACTATTAACAGTGGATTTATTGACTTGTTTTCCATATCATTGTGACATAAAAGGCATTGCCTTCTTATGAATTTAACATTTAACTGTTTTGTTGGGAAATAATTATTTATATTTTTACCAGTAAAGGTTTACATTATAATTAAATTAATACCAAATCTTCAACTTTAAAATGACTATACTGGATATGACTTTTGAATTGCCAGGTTATGAGTGTTTGTCAGGATCACTTACCTATGAAGAGACAAAGGGCCAGTAGCACAGAGAAGAATTGGACAGTGTGCTGGAAACAAGCTACTGCGGTAATGCTCTAGGTCTAGTAGCACACCGGACACTGAGGACTGTGCTAACTCTTCATCGTCCTTCTGGACTTAAAGGGACATGAAACCCAAACATTTTCTTTCATGATTCAGATAGAGAATACAATTTTAAACAACTTTCCAATTACTTCTATCATTTAATTTGCTTCCTTCTCTTGTTATCCTTTGCTGAAAGGTTTATCTAGGAAAGCTCAGAAGCAGCAGAGAACCTTGGTTCTAGCTGTTGATTGGTGGCTGCATATATATATATATATATATTGATTGTGATTGGCTCATCAATGTGTTCAGTTAGAAACCATTAGTGCATTGCTGCTCCTTCAACAAATGATACCAAGATAATTAAACAAATTAGATAATAGAAGTAAATTATAAAGTTGATAAAAATGGTATTCTCTATCTGAATCATGAAAGAAAAATTGTGGGTTTCATGTCACTTTAATGTGGGCTCAAGCATTGAAAATGATATATCCATCCTGGACACGTTAATGCAGAAGCATATCTGTGTATTCATACAGCCATGTCAAGGAAACACCACTCCTGAGTCTAAAAATCTCTTAGTTGGTGCTTGGCAATTCTGATTTTACTAAGTCAAACACCCTTGCTCCTAATTTCTCTAAAGCTTCTTCCTGCTATTTGTCATACCTACTCCCTGTCCTGTGTTTTCTGTTGTCTTCTGGCTCTTTGACCCTTGGCTTTTCTCCTGGACTCTGCTTATGGATTTGACAACACTGTTTCTTAACCACGGTCTTCAAGTACCCCAACAGGCCAGGTTTTCATTATAGCAGAACTAAAACACAGGTAGTAATCAGCTGATCAGTAACCATGGTTACTAACCTGCTCTCACCCATCAGCTTATTATTTCACCTGTGCTCTAGTTCAGCTATAATAAAAACCTGGTCTGTTGTAGTACACATTTACATGTTTCCCTCTTATTCTCTATCGTTCCTACTTTAGTGAAGAAATATTCCCTTAGAGAGTCTGCAATGGAGGATAGAATATAATGGGATGTCTCCTGCAGATGAGGAGCTATTGTGCATTACAACAACTTACTGGTAATTTTACTTTTTTTACATCATTTTAATTAATGATTACACTGACACTTAATTAGAATGATGTAAAAAAAAGTACAGATAGCACTAGCAAAAACACAAATGGGATTAATGTAGTGTTGCAGCATATGGATGATCTAATATGCTAATTTTGTTTTTATTTTTCCTTCCATATTTACACAATTGAATTCAGAAGTTTCTTCAAAGTATTTTTTTTTCTTGTTAATACATTTCTAACAAATAGAAACATTTGTTTTGATTTCTTACATATTTTTATTCTAAAAAGAGAGGTTATGAAGTTACAAAGACTTTTTACAGTATATTGAAATTAATACTTAGAAAAACCATGCCCCATTTGTTTCAAAATATACTGTAATGATATCGTCTATTAGTTAAAGTATGTTTGCAATATAGACTTATTACACAATATGTACTCAATAATCATTATTTAACTATAAAGGCCCGATTTATCAATGTCTGGCGGACATGATACACTGTAGCGTATCATGTCCGCCAGACATCGCTGAATGCCAACAGCATACGCTGTCAGCATTTAACATTGCACAAGCAGTTCTGGTGAACTGTTTTTGCAGTGCCGCCCCCTGCAGATTCGCCGCTAGCAGGGGATGTCAATTAACCCTATCGTATGTGATTGTGCGGATTGATGTCTGCATCCTCAAAGGCTTCTTAACTCCTGTTTCCAGCGAGCCTAAAGGCTCGCGCAGAAACAGATATTTTGCCCCATTCGGGCCATGATAAATAGGCCCCTATATGTCAAATAAAAAATGTACACAAACACTACATACAGGTAATTGAGCACAGGCTTAGTTAGTTTTATTTCTGAGGCCAAGAGGAGGATGTGTTGTGTTACATTAATATATAGATACACCCTGCACAGTCACACCCATGAACACGTTAAAAAACCATATGATAGCCGAAACACTAGTGTGTGAGAACCCAAAAGTTGATACAAATTATAAAACATTCATCCTACCAGAACAACTAGACCCAGTCCCATGATAAAGTTCCACAATAAATACAGACTGCACGTGCAACATTTTTTCAGTTTTCATTATTCTGCTTGAATGCTGTAATATTTTCCAAAGAAAGTTGGCATCAGGTTGACCATTGAGGAGAACGAGGCACTTGTCTTTGCCCTGGAGCCAAACTGTATACCAGCTCTGCAGTAAGACAAGGCATCTGGATGTCTCTCACTGAAGCTGTAAATTCAGTGTCAGACACCCAGAGGACCGAGTGGTAGGTGAAGAAGACATTTGCATGAAGACCAGATTGTGATGTAAGGTCTCACTTATGCAGCAGAGGGCTGGTGGTTGTTCCGCAGGTAATGCAAATGCAGAAAAAACACCTCAACGACCACCAGTTCTCCAAAACTTTGAGGTGACTTTATGCCGTCTCATGGACCTGTAACTCTCTTCCCTCTCTTGCCTCATGGTTGCCTTCTTCGGAACAGGATAGATCACATAGCTCTCCAAAAAGGTAGGAGGAACCTGGTCCTTCAGGGCAGAGACCTATCACCTCTTCTTAAGGGGATCTAATGCCCCAGCAGGAGCAGCAGATAGACACTGGCCATGGCAAGTTGAAAATATTTGAATAAAACCTATTGTTTGGCAACATATATTTGTCTGTTTTAAATTACATTATGTATTGTTAGAAATAATAGGCATACACTGTACTCTTTATTGTATGAATAATAGAGTTTACATTATTTGAATGTAAAGATTTCTAAACTGCGCAATATGTTTATGATTCCTAAAATGGCCGCCTAACATGTAAGCAGAGTAGTTTCCAGAAATGTGGCGTAGAGATCTAATTCACAAAATGGTGGCCACAATATTGTGAACACTAAACTGTGTTAAAAATCTTAAATCAAGATTTAAAGTACACCATCGCAATATTGCAGCCACAATATTGTGAACTTTAAACTGTGCTTCAAGTGTTTTTTCTTTTGAAGAAACATAAAGTACAAAACCTCTATATTTCATAATTCTGTTTTAAAAACTTTCAGATTTATTTCTTCAATTTATAAACAAACTATTCAATTTATAAACATTTTAAATCAAAATGTTTTCATTTAATTAATGATTCTATTTCTATACTAAGTTGAAAAAGACTTTATTATTGCATCAATAATATTGGTTAAAGGGACATGAAACACAATATTTTTATTTCTTGATTCAGATAGCGAATACGATATTAAAATACCCTACTAATAGCAATACACATGGGTGAGCCAGTCATACAAGGCATCTATGTGCAGCCACCAAGCAGCAGCTACTGAGCCTATTTAGATATGCTTCTCAACAAAGGATATCAAGAGAATGAAGCAGATTTATAATAGAATTACATTGAAATGTTGAGTAAAATTGCATGCTTTTTCTAATTCATGATATTAAAATATGGGTTTCATGTACCTTTAATCACACAATGTAAAGTTCATATTTACCAATTCTATTTAAGAGCTTATAATACAATGCTTACAACAATATAATGCACTGGCACTTTCAAAACAAGAATCTGAAACAACCATCTGTTTAGTTGTCATTCCACATGAGAGACTTGACTTCTGCTAAGAAAATCCAACATGATATTCTCTGTCCCTGGAACATGAACCGCAGAGAGAAGCTGGATGTGACTCTGAGCCCAACTGAAAATTGGTGAGACCTCCCTTAGGGCAATACTATATTTTTCCTGTTGTATTAAAGAATATCCACAGCCTTTCCTTTTAAATACCTCTGGGAAGCATGAAGTGCTAAAAGAACTGCTCCGATCTCAAGAATATTTGATGGAAGAGACTGAATCTGCTTGTTCCAAGTCCCCTGAGCAAACTTGTCTCGGCAAAGAGCTCCCCAACCAGATTTGCGGGCATCTGTCTGAACAAGAATCCAAACAGGTTCCTGAATTAGAAGTCACCTGGACAGATTCCTGACCTGAAACCACCAATGAAGAGATTTCCTCAAACTCTCAGGAAATGCGAACTGCTGGGACAGATTGCTGCACTTCTTAAATTTCTGAAGAGAGTGAATTTGAAATTGGCACATTCTCCATCTTGCCCATTTCACCATGGGAATTATAGAAGCCTTATGTAGTAGTATCTTAATCCACATGAAAAAATCTCTGGAAATACTTTCTTAAGAACTGGATATGATCCCTTGGAAGAGAGGCAATCCCTCTTAGAGTGCTGAAACAAGCACCCATGAACACTTGGTTGCAAGAGGGAAGTTATTGACTTTTTTGGTATTTATATGCTATCTGTGATCTTGGATAAACTGAAGCAAAATTTCTCCTTGAACACAGGCCTGCTCCAAAGAGTCTGCTAGAAGAAGGATATTATCCAGATAGTGGATGACAAATAACCCCTTGACCCGCAATTCTCCCATGAGAGGAACAAGGACCTTTGTTAAAACCCTTGCAGTGATAGAAATTCCAAAGAAAAGTACTGAAAACTGAAAGTGGCGGCTTCCAACTGAAAAACTCAGGAACTTTCTGTGGGACTCTGCAACAGGAATATGAAAGTAAGCAACCCTTGAGATCTACTAATAGAAGATACGCCTTAAAAATACTCACCAGTTAAATGCTATAATTATGACTGGTAGACTATTAATCCTGAAATAATTGGAAATCTAATAAAACCCCTAGTTTTAGAGAAATTATTCAGAAACTTAAAAACCAGATGATAATGGAACAACTCAATACTTTGATAAATTAAGAAACCCAAGTCAAAACATTTTTTTTATAACTGAAAAATGTAATTTTAAACTTCCCTAAAGAAATACAGGTACAATGAATTGCTCCTTTTAAGGGCATTGTGTACCTAGAGTTGGCCATTGCAAACAACGAATTTCCTGTTTGATAGGTAGGGGGGGAGTGGGGTTTTCCTTTTTTTTTCTTCTCCCTTTTATTTATTTCTTTAGAAAATTCACCAAATCAAGTACTAAAAAAGTGTTATATGGCATACAGGAGCCTTAACATGTATTCTAAAATGTACTTAATTTGCAAATACCTTTGTTAATTTTTGTTTTTTTCTTCTTTTTTTGTTGACTCTGTTTTTTTATATGGCTTGTTATATGGCATTATGGAGCCTTAACATGTATTCTCAAATGTATTTAATTTGCAAATGCCAATTGTCTATTTTTGCTTTGTTTGCTTGTACTTTAATATGGTCTATTAATAAAGATATATAAAAAAAGAAGATGCGCCTTTAAAGGAATGAGATTGATGACAGAGAGAACTCCATCTTGAATTCATGAACCCCTAGAAATGTATTAAGAACCCGAAGATCCAGAACTGATCTCCAAGACTTGTCTTTCTTGCTCACCAGAAAGTGAGGAGAGTAAAAACCCCTGCCCTGTGCTTGAACAGGAACCTCTTGAATAACACCTTTGCTCAAGAGCTTGCTGATAAATTTGTGATTAGCCTTTAATTTTGCAGGATCTCTGGGGAGTGGAGAATTCACCAAGCAAGATGACATGATGGTACCCTGACTGGAGAAGCCTGAGGATCCATTTGTCCGAAATGCTGGATGCCCAAACCTCTCTGAAGTTGAAACGTCTTCCTCCAAACAAAAAAGTCTAGAACTGCACACCATCATTGCTTTTTGGACTGAAAGGAAGGAAAGGGTTTACCACGTCCTCTGGCCTGAAAATCAGATCTGCCCTCTTGTGAATGAAACCATTCTTGACATGAAGAGGCCTTGACATTTTAATATTGGGTGAGTTATTTGTGAAATAAGAGGGGCTTCTACAACCTTTAGAAGCATGTGGAAGGAAAGGGCTCTTACCTCTTGTTATCTTAGATATCAAGAGAACCAATTGCTTTCCAAAAAGCATATCCCCTTCAAAAGGTAGAGTCAGCAAATTAGCTTTGGAAACAGGATCAGCCTCCCAATGACAAAGCCACAAGGCTCTCCTTACCAAATTAGCAGAGACCATACACTTGTCATTCAACTCCAACATCTCAGAGACAGCAGAAAGACAAAAAGAAGTAACCTTCTTAAGGACCAGTCAACACAGTAGATTTGCATAATCAACAAATGCAAGATAACAAGACATTGCAATAGCACTTAGTCTGAACTTCAAATGAGTAGTAGATTTTTTTTCTGACAATTTTAAAATTTATGTCTGTTTCCACTCCCCCTGTACCATGTGACAGCCATCAGCCAATAACAAATGCATACACGTACCATGTGACAGCAATCAGCTATTCACAAATGCATACACGCTTATTCTTGCACATGCTCAGTAGGAGCTGGTGACTCAAAAATTTTAAATATAAAAAGACTGTGCACATTTTTTTAATGGAAGTAAATTGGAAAGTTGTTTAAAATTGCATGCTCTATCTGAATAATTAAAGGTTTATTTTTATTGAGTGTCCCTTTAAGATTTGAATGAAAAAGTGCAACATTCCTAATTTTCTGGCATGATCTGAGACAAATTAGCAGACCAAACATCAGTAGCTTTAAGAACAGAGAATAAAGCAAGAATGGGATGAAATAAAGCTCCTTGTTGAAGATAAACTTTTATCAAATTCTATTCTATTTTCTTATCCATTAAATATATAAAGGAACCAGTGTCATCCATGGGAAAAATCATCTTTTTGATATCCTAGTAATTGCAGCATTAATTTTAGGTGGAGTAGCAAACTGGTTATTTAAAAAGTTACTCCAAGCTGCTTTTCAGGTTTAGAGAAAATAGTTAAATACAGACGCCTAGATCACGAGTTTTGTGTTATGAGGGGTGCGTTGCTAACTTGCAGTTTATTCTCACTGCTCACTTACCTGCAGCGCTGGTATTACGGGTTTTTATCAACCCGGCGTTAGCAGGCAAGAAGTGAGCGTAGAGCAAAATTGCGCTCCACACTGCACTCCAATACCTGCGCTGCTTAAGTGAGGGGTGAGCTGGTTATACATGCTTGTGCATGATTTCCCCATAGACATCAATGGGGAGAGCCGGCTGAGAAAAACACCTGCAAAAAAGCAGCGTAAAACTCTGTAACGCAGCCCCATTGATTCCTATGGGGAAACTAAAGTTATGTTTACACCTAACACCCTAACATGAACCCTGAGTCTAAACACCCCTAATCTTACACTTATTAACCCCTAATCTGCCGCCCCCGACATCGCAGACACCTACATTATACGTATTAACCCCTAATCTGCCGCTCCGGACATCGCCACCACCTACATTATACTTATTAACCCCTAATCTGCTGCCCCAACATCGCCGACACCTACTTTATATTTATTAACCCCTAATCTGCTGCCCACAACATCGCTGACACCTACATAATGTTATTAACCCCTAATCTGCCGCCCCCAACATCGCCGCCACTATACTAAATTTATTAACCCCTAACCCTAAGTCTAACCCTAACACCCCCTAACTTAAATATAATTAAAATAAATCTAAAGAAAACCTACTATTATTACCTAAATTATTCCTATTTAAAACTAAATACCTGTAAAATAAACCCTAAGCTAGCTACAATATAACTAATAGTTACATTGTATCTATCTTAGGGTTTATTTTAATTTTACAGGCAAGTTTGTATTTATTTTAACTAGTTAGAATAGTTATTAAATAGTTAAATTTACCTGTAAAATAAAACCTAACCTAAGTTACACTAACACCTAACACTACACTACAATTAAATAACTTACCTAAATTAAATACATTAAATACATTTAGCTAAATTAAAAAAAAAAACCCCCACTAAATTACACAGAATAAAAAACAAATTACACGATATTTAAACTGATTACACCTAATCTAAGAGCCCTATCAAAATAACCCCCCCCCCCAAATAAAAAAAAACCCTAGCCTAAACTACCAATTGCCCTTAAAAGGGCCTTTTGCGGGGCATAACCCCAAAGAAATCAGCTCTTTTACCTGTAAATATAATACAAACAACCCCCCCCAACAGTAAAACCCACCACCCACACAACCAACCCCCCAAATAAAACCCTAACTAAAAAAACCTAAGCTCCCCATTGCCCCGAAAAGGAATTTGGATGGGCATTACCCTTAAAAGGGCATTTAGCTCTATTGCCGCCCAAAGCCCTAACCAAAAAAAACCCCCACCCAATACACCCGGAATTAAGGTTGAAAAAATCCTATTTGCTGATGCAATCAGCCAATAGGATTGAGCTTGCATTCTATTGGCTGTTCCAATCAGCCAATAGAATGCAAGCTCAATCCTATTGGTTGATTGGATCAGCCAATAGGATTGAAGTTCAATCATATTGGCTAATTGCATTAGCCAATAGGATTTTTTCAACCTTAATTCTGATTGGCTGATAGAATTCTATCAGCCAATTGGAATCTAAGGGACGCCATCTTGGATGACGTCATTTAAAGGTACCTTCATTTAGCAAGAAGCCGTCGTTGGAAGAGGATGCTCCACGCCAGATGTCTTGAAGATGGAGCCGATCCGCGCCGGATGGATGAAGATAGAAGATGCCGTCTGGATGAAGACTTCTGCCCGTCTGGAGCACCACTTCTGCCCGTCTGGAGGACCCCTTCTGCTGGCTTTGTTGAGGACATCTTGCTGCTTGGATGAAGACTTTTACCGGTAAGTGAATCTTCGGTGGTTAGTGTTAGGATTTTTTAAAGGGTGTATTGGGTGGGTTTTTTTTTTAGGTTAGGGCTTTGGGCTGCAATAGAGCTAAATGCCCTTTTAAGGGCAATGCCCATCCAAATGCCCTTTTCACGGCAATGGGGAGCTTATGTTTTTTTAGTAAGGGTTTTATTTGGGGGGTTGGTTGTGTGGGTGGTGGGTTTTACTGTTGGGGGGTTGTTTGTATTTTTTCTTACAGGTAAAAGAGCTGATTTTTTTGGGGCAATGCCCCGCAAAAGGCCCTTTTAAGGGCTATTGATAGTTTAGTTTAGGCTAGGGTTTTTTTTTTTTTTTGGGGGGGGGCTTTTTTTATTTTGATAGGACTCTTAGATTAGGTGTAATTAGTTTAAATATCTTGTAATTTGTTTTTTATTTTCTGTAATTTAGTGTTTTTATTTTTTTTATTTAGCTAATTGTATTTAATTGTGTTTAATTTAGGTAAGTTATTTAATTGTAGTGTAGTGTTAGGTGTTAGTGTAACTTAAGTTAGGTTTTATTTTACAGGTAAATTTGTATTTATTTTAGCTAGGTAGTTATTAAATAATTAATAACTATTTAATAACTATTCTATCTAGTTAAAATAAATACAAACTTGCCTGTAAAATAAAAATAAACCATAAGCTAGATACAATGTAACTATTAGTTATATTGTAGCTAGCTTAGGGTTTATTTTACAGGTAAGTATTTAGTTTTAAATAGGAATTATTTAGTTATTAATAGTAGGTTTTATTAAGATTTATTTTAATTATATTTAAGTTAGGGGGTGTTAGGGTTAGGGGTTAATAACTTTAGTATAGTGGCGGCAGATTAGGGGTTAATAAATGTAGGTAGGTGGTGGCGATGTTAGGGACAGCAGATTAGGGGTTAATAATATTTAACTAATGTTTGCGAGGCGGGAGTACGGCGGTTTAGGGGTTAATATGTTTATTATAGTGGTGGAGATGTCCGGAGCGGCAAATTAGGGGTTAAAAATTGTATTATAGTGTTTGCAATGCGGGAGGGCCTTGGTTTAGGGGTTAATAGGTAGTTTATGGGTGTTAGTGTACTTTTTAGCACTTTAGTTATGAGTTTTATGCTACAGCTTTGTAGCGTAAAACTCATAACTACTGACTTTAAAATGCGTTAGGAATCTTGGCGGTAGAGGGTGTACCACTCACTTTTTGGCCTCCCAGGACAAACTCGTAATACGAGCGCTATGCAAGTCCCATTGAAAAAGTCTTTATGAAATTTACGTAAGTTGGTTTGTGGTAAGGCCAAAAAAGTGTGCGGTACACCTATACCTGCAAGACTCGTAATAGCAGCGGGCGTAAAAAACAGCGTTAGGACCTGTTAACGCTGCTTTTTTACCTTAATGCACAACTCGTAATCTAGCCGATTGATTTTAATGCACAGGGAAATACTGATCAGATGCAGAACTTGAAATAAGCCAGTCAGATAAAACTTGAGGTAATTCATCTTCAATTCTCAGAGAAACCTTAATTCCTTTGATAAAATCAGATATAGTTTCAGTGTCAAATGACTCAGGGGTTTCCCCTTCAGAGGCAGTATCACTTTACACAATTTCTTACCTTGCCTGCAAGGATTTGCATATAGGAAAGAGGTGGGCTGGGTTGCATAACTAAAGAAAAAAATATAGATAGCCAGCCACAAATAAATGATATCATAGTTATACTTCATGCAATAACACAACATTTGGAAATACAAAGGACCATACCTTAAAGCCATCTCTGAGTCTCCTTGGGCAGTAGTGAGGATTTTCAGGTTCCATATCAAAATAACAGGCTGTATAAAAAGCATTACAAGCATAAAAGCATAAGAATAAGCTTAATAGTTTTCCCCATGCTGCTAAAATAGACATGCAGCAGACGGCTGCCAGCAAAAACAAAGCCATAGCAGCTTTGCGGATCAGGTCCGCCAGACGTCGCTGAATACGGCAAGCAATACGCTCACCGTATTCAGCATTGCACCAGCAGCTCACAAGAGATGCTGGTGCAACGCCGCCCCATGCAGACTCGCGGCCAATAGGCCACCAGCAGGGGGGTGTCAATCAACCCGATCGTACTCGATCGGGTTGATTTCCGGTGATGTCTGTCCGCCTGTTCAGAGCTGGCGGACAGGTTATGGAGCAGCGGTCTTTGTGACCGCTGCTTCATAACCGCTGTTTCTGGCGAGCCTGCAGGCTCGCCAGAAACACGGGGCATCAAGCTCCATACGGAGCTTGATATATATGCCCCAGTATCTCACAGAAGTGAGTACACCCCTCACATTTTTGTAAATATTTTATTGTATCTTTTCATGTGACAACACTGAAGAAATGACACTGCTACAATGTAAGGTAGTGAGTGTACTGTATAACAGTGTAAGTTTGCTGCCCCCTCAAAATAACTCAATACACAGCCAATAATGTCCAAACTGTTGGGAACAAAAGTGAGTACACCCCTAAGTGGAAATGTCCAAATTGGGCCTAATTAGCCATTTTCCCTCCTCGGTGTCATGTGATTCATTAGTGTTACAAGGTCTTAGGTCTAAATGGGGAGCAGGTGTGTTAAATTTGGTGTTATCGCTCTCACACTCTCTCATAATGGTCACTGGAAGTTTAACATGGCACCTCATGGCAAAGAACTCTCTGAGAATCTGAAAAAAAGAACTATTGTTCTACATAAAGATGGCCTAGGCTATAAGAAGATTGCCAAGACCCTGAAACTGAGCTGCAGCATGGTGGGCAAGACTATACAGCGGTTTCACAGGACAGGTTCCACTCATAACATGCCTTGCCATGGTTGACCAAAAAAGTTGAGTGCACGTGCTCAGCGTCATATCTAGAGGTTGTTTTTAGGAAATAGACGTATGAGTCCTGCCAGCATTGCTGCAGAGGTTGAAGTGGTGGGGGTCAGCACTCAGACCATATGCCGCACACTGCATCATATTGGTCTGCATGGCTGTCGTCCCAGAAGGAAGCCTCTTCTATAGATGATGCACAAGAAAGCCCATTAACGGTTTGCTGAAGACAAGCAGACTAAGGACATGGATTACTGGAACCATGTCCTGTGGTCTGATGAGACCAAGATAAACTTATTTTGTTCAGATGGTGTCAAGCGTGTTCAGCCGCAACCAGGTGAAGAGTACAAAGACAAATGTGTCTTGCCTACAGTCAAGCATGGTGGTGGGAGTGTCATGGTCTGGGCCTGCATGAGTGCTGCCAGCACTGGGGAGCTACAGTTCATTGAGGGAACCATGAATGCCAACATGTAATGTGACATACTGAAGCAGAGTATGATCCCCTCCCTTCATAGACTGGGCCGCAGGGCAATATTCCAACATGATAACGACCCCAAACACACCTCCAAGACGACCACTACCTTGCTAAGAAGCTGAGGGTAAAGGTGATGGACTGGCTAAGTATGTCCCCAGATATAAACCCTATTGAGCATCTGTGGGGCATCCTCAAACGGAAGGTGGGGAAGCGCTCCATGATGTCATCATGGAGGAGTGGAATAGGACTCCAGTGGCAACCTGTGAAGCTCTGGTGAACTCCATGCCCAAGAGGGTTAAGGCAGTACTGCAAATTAATGGTGACCACACAAAATATTGACACTTTGGGCCCAATTTGGACATTTCCACTTAGGGGTGTACTCACTTTTGTTGCCAACGGTTTAGACATTAATGGCTGTGTGTTGAGTTATTTTGAAGGGACAGCAAATTTACACTGTTATACAGGCTGTACATTCACTACTTTACATTGTAGCAAAGTGTCATTTCTTCAATGTTAGCACATGAAAAGGTTTAATAAAATATTTACAAAAATGTGAGGGGTGTACTCGCTTTTGTGAGATACTGTATATATATATATATATATATATATATATTTATATTTATATATATATATATATATATATATAAACCCAAAGAAGGAGATGAAAGCAGCAGCATGTATATAAAACGTAGCATTTATTCTTTCAAAAGGTAAAAAAGTCCATGGAGGGACATAGGTACAGTATACGCGTTTCGGCTAGACGCCGTATTCACTACTGCTAAAGAATTGTGGTTCACATACAGGTTTAAAAAGGGTGTACTTTACCCCTATTGGTTAAAAGTTATAATGCAGAACACACCTCAGAGTGACGTGTCTAAATGTACCTGTGTCAAATTAACATATATGTGTAAACACAAATTTAAATACCAATACTCTCTTCTACAGAACAATTGCATATGTCCATGTGTTACATAAGCAAAAATGATGATAAATACAATACATAGCAAAATATAAATAGCAAAAACCATAAATATGACTATTGTAAATAAAGGAGAGTGGGAATCGGAGCATGTATAAGTAGAATGAGCATGTATATTTTACTTGTAGACTATTTGGTGTACTTATAGGGTAAAAGGGAAATATAACTATATACAAAATATATATTTAAAAAATATATATGAAAAATATGTGTGCATGAATGACAGCACAATAAATGCATATAATATATAAGTATGAAAGCCACTACAAGAACTACTAAGGCAAGTGTAATTGATATGGTAAAAAAGTATCCAAAGTGTAGAAGGATGCCGTCTTGGAAAAATGCTTGAATACCAGTGTGTGAGCATATGACCCAACCTATGGAATACCAGGCTGATTACTCCCAGTAGTTTATTAAGTCGTATTCGGCATTGAGGCCCAATGGAACCTTGGTGGATAATTTAAATATCCAAAGCATCTCACGCTTCTCCAATAGCCTCTGTCTGTCTCCACCTCTTTTTGGATGTGGTATGTGATCAATGGCTAACCATCTAAATGATGAAGCATCTTTATTGTGTTTAATGCAAAAATGTTGGACTATGGGTGAGGATGACTTGCCTACTTTGATGGTGGACAGATGTTCCCTGATACGGGACCTTATGTCCCTTGTCGTAAGTCCAACATATTGAATGTTGCACAGAATACAAGTGATCAAATAAATGGCATAATTAGATGTACAGTTTAAACAATAGTTTATGTCAAATGTACGTTGTGTGACTGTGGAAGTGAATGTATCAGATATGACAATATAATCACAAGGTTTGCACCGACTGTTCCCACATCTGAACATTCCTTTTGATGTCAACCAAGAACTCATTGTGGCCCGAGGATTGCTCAAAACAGTAGGAGACAAATAATTGCCTAATGTTTTATTTCGGCGCTAAGAACACCTTATCCCTTCAGCTACACAATTTATGAGCTTATCATCTGCCACAAGGAGTTTGAAATGTTTTTTGATGATGTCACATACTGCTTGGTAGTCAGAGCTGTAGTCAGTTACAAAGGTAACCTGATCTAATTTCTTGGCTTGTTTTTTGTCTTTTTCTTTCTCTTTCAACATAAGTTTACGATCCATTTTTTGGACTTCACAAACAGCCCTATTGACCACTTTCCTTGAGTATCCCCTACTGCCAAGGCGATCAAGTAGATATTTTTGATGTTTAACAAATGTTTCGTTAGTTGAGCAATTTCTTTTAGCTCTAATTAAATGCCCCTTTGCTATAGAATACATGACACTTTTCGGGTGACAGCTTTTAGCATGTAGGACTGAGTTTCCTGAGATGGGCTTCCTATATATACTGGTTTCAATTTTTCCTAGTATGGTACCTTTTAAGGAAATGTCAAAAAAATTGATAGTGTTAGCATGGGCCTCTGAGGTAAATTTTAAATTAAAATTGTTATTGTTTATATACTCCAGGAATTTAACCTTATATTCCACATTACCTCTCCAAATGAGGAGAAGGTCGTCTATGAAACGACTGTAATATGAGATGTTGAGCCTGAAGGGGTTCATATCCCCATAGATGTGGGACAACTCCCACCAACCCATGTACAGGTTGGCGTACGAGGGGGCAAACTTGGCCCCCATCGCTGTCCCACACCTCTGGAGATAAAAAACCCCCTCAAATTCAAAATAGTTATGGCATAAAAGAAAGCTCGTAACCTCAATCACATATTGCTTAAAGTCATGGTTCAAATTGGAATAGTGGGTAAGGATAAAATCCAAAGCCAAGAGGCCTAGCTCATGAGGTATAGATGAGTACAGATCTGTGACATCTACTGTCATCCAGCTATTAGTGGAATCCCATTGTAGATTATCCATCACTCTTAGTACATGTTTTGTGTCCTGTAAATAACTCGGCAAGGCCTGAACCAAAGGACACAATATGGCATCAAGCCACTCCGATGTGTGCTCAAAGAGGGATCCAATTCCACTAACAATTGGTCGACCAACAACATTAATCAGGGACTTATGCACCTTCAGGAGATGGTGGAACACCGGAGTCACAGGAAATTCAACATATAGATAATCAAGGGTATTCTTATCAAGAAAACCCTGCTCCATAACATTGTCCAGAAGATGCATAAGTTCAACCTGATAACGTTTCGTTGGATTTGAGGAACAGTGTATTGGGTGGAGTCATTAAGATGGCGTAAAGCCTCCTTTTTATAATCCAATGTGTCCAAAACCACAACAGAGCCCCCTTGTCAGCATTATGAATCACTATGTTGTCATTACTTTGTAATTCCTTTAAGGCTTGTCTTTCCAATCTTGAAAGATTGTCAGAGAGCCTATTATTATCTTTATTTAGGGCAAAATCCTTCAGATCTTTTTCCACCCTATTGTAAAATTTTTCGACAAGGGGGCCCCTGCTGTGGATTGGATAAAAAGTGCATGCTTTTTTAAAAACCTGTAAATTTATCAACATATTTCACATCTGTGCCTGTGAGACTATCTCTGGCCATGGTATCTAGTGAAATTACATCACAAGTTTCGGGAAACGATAAATCTGTATTCAAATTAATCCTTGTTATAGTAGAACCAAGATCTCTCTCAGAGACGGATGTAAAATCTCTGTTGTAATCAGAGAAATGTTTTTTTAGGGTGATGTTACGAACCAATAGGTTTACATCCAACATAGTTTTAAATAGATCAAACCCAATAAGAGGTACAAAACCTAGGCCTAGACTGAGAAGTTTAATCTGAGAATTACTTAACACAACATTTTACAAATTAATTACACTGAAGGTGTGTACTTGTTGGTCGGTTTCATTCCTCTTAAGGGATAACGATTCTGAAGATTCTGAGTGTTCCCTCCCCTTTGGGGTTCATTGGGACTACTGGAAAAACCTGATCTAATTGGCTATTGCTATGATCTTGGCCTGAGGTGGATGACATGTCTGCTGGATTAGGCTCTATTCTATCAGTATTGGCAATAACTGACATATTATATTTATTTTTTTCTTTAGGTATTACAGAAGGTTGTGTGATATTACCATGTGCCTGGGTTACCTGTGTAGTGGTATTCTTTAAGATACATGGTCTAACTTCATTACCAGTGTCGGTGTCTGAGATATACTTGTCATCACCAGATTCAGCATCACTATCTATGACCTTGATTTCTATTACGTGATCTACCCCTGCTCCTGTTCCTATTATGTTGTCTGCGTGTGTTAAACCTCTGTGTTTTGTTCCAAATATGAATGGTGTTGGTGTCATAGTCAGCTTGATCACGCAAATATTTAAAATGTTTTGTATTCATGACTGCAGCTTTAACGTTTGCCACGGACTTTCTTAAAACCTCATCAAATCTGGGGTAATCAATTTCATGTTTGCGTGTGTTCAATTCAATTTGGATCATGTTAATGCTATCTCTGACATCACATAACAATTTGATTTTATAAGACACCAACAAAACCATTAGTCTAGCAGAACATTCATTAAGTATGCTATTCCAGGAATTAATAAACTCAGTATCTTCTACTTCAAATGTGGGATAGTTCAATATTCTAAGACCCCTGGGTATCATGTTAAGATCTAATTATTTCCCCAGTGTCCATATATCCCACTGTAGTTTTGTTTCTCTAATAAACAGTTTGTCCATTTCCTGAAACAGATCTGTTAATGCATAATCAGATTTGCTAGTTGAAAATATTTTTGCCAGTTCTGTAGCTGGTTCATCTCTAGGGATGACCGGTATTAGTGAATAAAATTGTGTGTCCTCCATGGTATCAAAAGACTTCCAAAACCACAAATCCACAACCCAGCAGTGCTGCCCAAAAGCACTTAATGAAATAAACGACCAGAAAGATTGCCGGGTGAGGAAAGGGTTAATACAGTGTTCATAAGACAAACAGTCTAATAAATTGGGAACAAACTGTTATTATAAATCCTATTCAAAAGGATATAATGTCACAGAGTATTAGGACATCCAGGGGCGTTCAAATCCACACATGCCCGTCAAGCAGCGCTACTTCCTCAGTGAAAGCCGTTGAGTTCGGCTATGATTGGGATTCTCTGAGACCGAGGACATATCAGTACCTGCAACTACCAATGAGTGACGAGCCTCAACAGACGAGCCCCCTACCTTCTGGCGTCCTATTGGATCACAGGGTGAGAGTGGAACTTCCGGTCTCTGCGGTGAGCGTAGTAGACGGAGCAGCACACTGGTGCAGCGTTTTGCCATCTGGACCACCAGTGGATGAAGCACGGTCTTCTTGCTGGCGGTTTGTTTGTGTATCGGAGGCAGGTTGGAGCACACAGCCCACACACTTTACCATTAGGTATACTAAGCCATTTATACGATAACTGGAGCTGTGGAGATTACTACACACAAAGGTATTCCGCTTTGGCATTTGCTTTTGCACTGTTGGCTTATTACATGTGTGGATTTGAACGCCCCTGGATGTCCTAATACTCAGTGACATTATATCCTTTTGAATAGGATTTATAATAAAAGTTTGTTCCCAATTTATTAGACTGTTTGTCTTATGAACACTGTATTAACCCTTTCCTCACCCGGCAATCTTTCTGGTCGTTTATATATATATAGATATATATATGTATATTTATGTGTTTATAATATATATACATACACACATATTTGTTGGAATTGAAGAAAAGGGAGACTTTTTGGATTTATGCTTTAAAAACTTTAGAACCTTTAGGACTATATAGGGACATAGATTTGGCTGCATTCTTCTAAATTAGACAGGAGGAAACTCTTGCCATACACTGTGGGGTGCCTTATATAAATATATAATAATACATGGTCAGCTTACCTACATGCAAGAAAATTATATTTGTGTACATGCTATTATTTCCATCTTATTATGGGAAGAGTCCACAGCTGCATTCCTTACTTGTGGGAAATACTGAACCTGGCCACCAGGAGGAGGCAAAGACACCCCAGCCAAATGATTAAATACCTCCCCCACTTCCCTCAGTCATTCTTTGCCTTTCGTCACAGGAGGCAGAGAAGTGTTAGAAGATTTCAAAGTAGTCTCTTATAGAGGGTAGTACTCTTCGAGATGGGACTGGCATTTTAAGTAGTCCTATCAGCCTCTCAGTGAGAGCATGGATGAAAGTTAGAGTCCGGAGATGCAGGGAGAATCTTTTTGCGAAACCATCCCAACTCATATTAACAGCTCCATAGGCAATCAACGGTGACGGGTTTCACTGGTTGGCACTCAAGGTTTATAAGTGTCCAATAAAATTCATATGGAACAGCAGATAGTAATGAACTTGTGGGGCTAAAATAAAACTTAACTTTTAATAAGTATATTAGTAAAATTAGGAAATTAATTTTAAAAAACACACCTAAGTATCCCTTAGTAGTCAAGAGGAAGGTCAGGGTCTTGGTGAGGAGTCCTAGGAGCTCCTGTGTTTTTAACTAACCTTAAGCTGTCCCTATCTTACTGTAGTCAATGCTGATATTTTACTACTTATATGATCAATGTCATTCTTACAAGAACGGTATAGGTTAGATAAAAAATAACCTTACTGTTACACGGTGAACTCAGGTGGCCTTTGAGCTTAGTACAAGTCAGAGCCAATACTAAACATTCTAAGTAGCGATCACTAATAAGGATCCGCAGGGAGCCACAATTTGAGATATAAAAACCCTTATGTAACAGAATAAGAACAAGCTAGCAAGAAAATAGCTGGCAGTTATTAAGAGGCAATTATCCACAATATTACTATTACAAGATACCAGAGAGAGGGGATTGTAGATAATATATGTACCATAATAGCAACTAAACATACCATTGTGGGTTGGAAGAATCATTACGCTATTACTACAGTGAATACATTAAACTGATGTTTAAAGCACATAAATAAGAGACAATCGTCACGAGCCGTAATTAAGGCTCAGCCAAGAGTAAAATTAGTGCTACAGACTTAATGATAGAATAAACTAATAAAACTACAAATCCTTGTGTATACCCTCTCTTAGTTAACCAATAAGAGGTTCCCCTCTATAAATATTTTGTGCACTACATTTCAGTTAAAGAAGGGTTGTTTGTAAAAAAGATTTATTATACCAATATAAGACTAAGAGGCCTATTTATCAAATGTCTGTCGGACCTGATCCAACATTGCGGATCAGGTCCGACAGACATCGCTGAATGCGGAGAGCAATACGCTCTCCGTATTCAGCATTGCACCAGCAGATCTTGTGAGCTGCTGGTGCAACGCCGCCCCCTGCAGACTCGCGGCCAATTGGCTGCCAGCAGGGGGGTGTCAATCAACCCGATCGTACTCTATCGGGTTGAATTGTGGCGATCTCTGTCTGCCTCAGAGCAGGCGGACAGGGTAATGGAGCAGCGGTCTTTAGAGCTTGATAAATGGGCCTTTATGTGTCTAGAAATGTTATGGGATTTGTATCCTTACATAACCCAATCAAGTACAATCAGATTGAAATATTGTGCAAAACAATATACCTCTAAGCTGCTGTTTGAATGTTAAAGGCTACTTACTAACTGACCACATTAAGAGTAACAATAATAATACACAATAAAGCCAGATTGAAACACTGTGCAAAACGATACACACCATAGCTGCTCTTTGAATACTAAAAGGCTACTTACTGACTGACAAATATTAAGAGCAAAGTACTATCATTGACAGATATATACTGTATATATATATATATATATATATATATACATACAATAGTACTTTACACATTTATAAGCAGCCAAAACTCTGACTGTGCTCTTTAAAAGCCACCACTGTATATAGTTGTATTGGGCCTGTACTATATACAGACCTTTGATTAAAGTTACACCATTAAGGTACTCAACGTATTTCCAACTTATGGTTCTTATCAATTTGACACAAAATGTCACATCATACATAATCAATTTGACTACTAAGGGATACTTAGGTGTGTTTTTTAAAATTCATTTCCTAATTTTAATAATATACGGCTAGATTACGAGTTTTGCGTTATGAGGCGTGCGGTGCTAACTTGCACGTTATTGTCACCGCTCACTTACCTACGGCGCTGGTATTACAGGTTTTCATAAACCCGGCATTTTTAGGCAAGAAGTGAGCGTAGAGCAAAATGAGCTCCATACCACACTCCAATACCAGCACTGCTTAAGTCAGTGGTGAGATGGTTTTACATTCTTGTGCATGATTTCCCCATAGACATTAATGGGGAGAGCCGGCTGAAAAAAGCCTAACACCTGCAATAAAGCACGTAAAGCTCTGTAACGCAGCCCCATTGATTCCTATGGGGAAACAAAATTTATGTTTACACCTAACACCCTAACATGAACCCCCGAGTATAAACACCTCTAATCTCACACTTATTAACCCCTAATCTGCCGCCCCCGACATCGCAGACACCTACATTATATTTATTAACCCCTAATCTGCCGCCCCCAACATCGCCGCCACCTACATTATACTTATTAACCCCTAATATCCCGCCCCCAATGTTGCCGCAACCTACCTACACTTATTAACCCCTAATCTGCCGCTCCCAACGTCGCCGCCACTATAATAAACATATTAACCCCTAAACCTAAGTCTAACCCCAACCCTAACACCCCTTAACTTAAATATAACCCGCATCACAAACACTAGTTAAATATTATTAACCCCTAATTTGCCACCCCTAACATCGCCGCCACCTACCTACATTTATTAACCCCTAATCTGCCAACGTCGCCGCCACTATACTAAATTTATTAACCCCTAAACCTAAGTCTAACCCTAACCCTAACACCCCCTAACTTAAATATTCTTGAAAAAGGCTCTCAGCTGAAATGCATAGAACCTGAGCTCTCGATTGCAGAACACAAGGACAGCAGAAGAATCCGTTACCCTATCACACCTGAGGTCAATTAACACCTCACTGTAAAAAAACGGAAACCGCAAGGAGCACTATAAGGACAAGGCGGATGCTGTGAACTGCACTGGATCAGGAAACTGGCAGACTACCACACAGGAGACAAGACATCCAACGCCAATATACCTGAAGCCGGTAGACACACCAGATAAGAACCGTAATTAATTCAACCAACACCACAGTGCACTGTGAGTATATCACCAGACAATCATCTAAAGACTCACCTGAAGTAACAGGTACATTTTGAACTTTTTGCATAGAAGAATACCTACATCCAGCACAATATATGTGCGCTCTATATCTACAGCCTCTCTTTGATTGTACGCTAAAGATTTTAACCACACGCTAATCGTAGAGATATTAAACATCAAAGTTGTATCACTTATAATAGTGATACCACTGGATATACTCTCTGATCCATTTGGGAACTATATCAGTATATCACATACACTTCTGGACGTTACATTTTCCCTGGTCTACATAATATTTTAATAGTACTAGATTTGCATAAATTTATATTAATTATCGCCTAGATTACGAGTTTTGTCGGTAATGGTGTGCGGTGCTAACGAGCAGTTTATGTTCACCACTCACCTACAGACAGCGCTGGTATTACGGGATTTTACAAACCCGGCGTTAGCCGCCGAAAAGTGAGCGGAGAGCAAAATTTTGCTCCACATCTCACCTCAATAACAGCGCTGCTTACGTTAGCGGTGAGCTGGCTAAACCTGCAAAAAAGCAGCGTTCAGCTCCTAACGCAGCCCCATTGATTCCTATGGGAAAATACATTTATGTCTACATCTAACACCCTAACATGAACCCCGAGTCTAAACACCCCTAATCTTACACTTATTAACCCCTAATCTGCCGCCCCCGACATCGCAGACATCTGCATTATATTATTAACCCCTAATCTTCCGCTCCGGACATCGCCGCCACCAACATTATACTTATGAACCCCTAATCTGCTGCCCCCAACATCGCCGACACCTACATTTTATTTATTAACCCCTACTCTGCCACCCCCAATGTCGCCGCCACCTACCTACACTTATTAACCCCTAATCTGCCGACCTCAACGTCACTGCCACTATATTGAAGTTCTTAACCCCTAAACCTAAGTCTAACCCTAACCCTAACACCCCCTAACTTAAATATAATTTAAATAAATCTAAATAAATATTACTATCATTAACTAAATTATTCCTATTTAAAACTAAATACTTACCTATAAAATAGGTCATAGCTCAAGGTTACAAGATAGGTTTTAAGTCTCAGCCACCCAAGGGCAGATTCCTCCTGTCTTCCAGACCAGAAAGGAGGGAAGCCTTTCTGGAGTGTGTATGGGATCTGTCCTCTAGGAGTTATTGTCCTGGTGCCTATCGCATTGAGAGGTTTGGGATACTATTCAAACCTTTTCCTGGTCTCTAAGAATGAGGGAACTTTCTGTCCGATTCTGGACCTAAAGTGCTTAAGCAGGTTTTTAAATGTCCCCTCGTTTAAGATGGAGACATTAAGGTCCATTCTTCCCCTCTTTTGAGAGGGGAGTGTTCATGACCACGATAGAACTGAAAGATGCTCCCTTCATGTACCAATCCTCAAGGACCACTTCCAGTTCCTAAGGTTTGCGTTCCTGGACCAGCACTTCTAGTTTATTGCCCTTCCGTTTGGTCTAGCTAAAGAAATGTTTTGAAGAGTGGACCATTCGGAATATCTCCTCTGTCTTCTTTGATCCCATGGATGGCAGATAATCTAGAGAGAGTTCTCTTGTATCAAGTTCCAGGGTAGAATTCTCAGCTACTATAATAGTCTCCATAGACATGATAATATTTCTAACAGACCAGAGAAGTTGCAAGCTAGCTTCAACATGCCTTGCCCTCCAGATCTCCTTAGGGCCATCTGTGGCTTGTTGTATGGAGATGATTGGTCTAATGGTGTCCAGCTTGGACATCATTTCCTTTGCCAGGTTTCACCTCAGACTGTTAAAACTGCCCATGCTGAACTAGTGGAACAGCGATCATTCAGATCTGTCTCAGCAGATTTCTCTGGACAACCAATTGGGAGAATAACTCTCTTGGTGGTTTTGTCTGGATCACTTGTCCTGAGGGACGTCCATCTCAAGACCATCCTAGGTGATTGTGACTACAGTTGCAAGTCTGTCAGGATGGGGAGCCATTTGGGGTGCCAGAAAGGCACAGGGCATCTGGTCTCAGGAGGTAAAACTCCCTCCTGATTTCATTTTGGATCTTCTGGCAATATACAATGCTTAGAAGGCTTGGCCTTTGCTGGGTTTGTCCCAGTTAATCAGATCCAATCAAACAATATATCCTTGGTGGCTTACATCAACCATCAGGGGGGGACAAGAAGCTCCCTAGTTTTGAGGAATGTATCTCGAGAATGGTCTCTCCATCCCGAGTGTTTGCAGAGATTTGCAAGAGGAAGATCTTATAACATCTCAATACCAAGCTACCCAGATAGGGGTTGAGGTACAGGGATCCTCAGGTGGAGCTAACAGATGCATTAGCGGTGCCTTGGAGGTTTAATCTAATTTATCCTTTCCGACTGTTACCACTACTTCCTAGTGTAGTGGCTCGAGTCAAGCAGACGTTAGTGATACTGACTGCTCCATCTTGGCCGCAAAGGATATGGTTTGTGGATCTAGTGGGGATGTCATAATCTCCTCTGTGGCAGGTACCTTGTCGCAGGGATCTGCTGACCAAGGTCTCTTTGTTCATCAATGTCTAGATTCTCTGAGGCTGACTGCATGGAGATTGAACGCTTAGTCCTAGCCAAGAGAGGGTTTTCTGAGAGAGTTATTTTTACTCATTCAAGCTTGTAAGCTGGTTGCTTGTCGCATCTATCATAAGGTTTGGAGGACCTACTTATTCTGTTATCCAGGATGAACTGGAGAAGGGCTTTTCTGCAAGTCCCCTGAAGGGACAGTTTTCAGCCCTGTCTGTGTTACTGCACAAGAGGTTTGCAGAGCTTCTAGATGTGCAGTCATTTGTTAAGGCTCTGCTGGGATCAGACCTGTATTTAGATCTAAGGCTCCTCCTTGGAGTTTAAATCTTGTCCTTAAGGTTTTGCAGCGGGCACTGTTGGAGCCTATGCATGAAGTAGACATTAAATTGTTGTCTTGGAAGGTTCCTTTTCTATTTGCTATTGCTTCTGCGCGCAGAGTATCTGTGATTGCTGCCTTGCAATGCGTCCCTCCTTATCTGGCTTTTCATGCCGTTAAGCCTATTCTACAAACCAAGTTAGGTTTCTTCCTAAGGTTGTGTCAGTTTGCAACATCAATCATGAGATTGTGGTTCCTTTCTTATGTCCTAATCCTTCTTTGTCGAAGGAACATTTACAATGTATTTCTGGATGTGGTTTGTGCCTTAAAGTTCTATCTTTGGGCCACGAAGGAGTTTAGACAAACCTCTTTCTCTGTTTGTTCTCTTTTCCGGGAAGAGTAGGGGTCAGAGGGCCTCTTCGACTTCCTTATCTTTTTGTCTGAGGAGTGTCATCCGTTTAGCATAGAAACGGCAGGACATAAGCCTCCTCTGAGGATTACGGCTCATACTACGAGAGCAGTGGTTTACTCTTGGGCCTTCAAAAATGAGGCCTCTATGGATCAGATTTGTAAGGTGGCTATCTGGTTCTCCTTACATACTTTCTCCAAAATTTTACAAGTTTGATGTTTTTGCTTCTGCTGAAGCAGCCTTCGGGAGAAATGTTTTGCAGGGTGTGGTGCCCTCAGATTAGGGTCCGCCTCTCTTTTTTCTCTCCCGTTATCATTCCGTGTACTCTAGAGCTTGGGTATATGTTTCCTACATGTAAGGAATTCAGCTGTGGACCCTGCCCATATTAAGATGGAAAACATAAATGATGCTTACCTGATAATTTCATTTCCATCTGTATGGAAATGAAATTATCAGGTGTTCTCCCATGGGCGGCCCTAAATTTGAAATTTAATCTTCTGGCACCTTTTTCACCCTGATATTTCTCCTACTGTTCCTTGTTCCCTCTGCAGAATAACTGGGGTTATGAGGAAGTGGGGGAGGTATTTAAGCCTTTGGCTGGAGTGTCTTTGCCTCCTCCTGGTGGCCAGGTTCAGTATTTCCCACAAGTAAGGAATGCAGCTGTGGACTCTTCCCATACAGATGGAAATGAAATTATAAGGTAAGCATAATTTTTGTTTTTTAATCACAACTACTATTATAATACTTTATTTTTTATATAAGGTTTCTATAAATACATGTTTAAATACATTTTCAAATACAGTATGTGCAGTTTGGGGGGTTGCTAATTACCAAGATGGCGACATATGCTTCATAGGAAGAAAAGAGCATTTGTATATAAAAAGGAGAGAGAAGGGGGCATACCTTACCTCTGATGAAGCGACCAATAGCGAAGCACATCAGGCTACGTCAGGCTACGTCCCCAACTCTCTAGTTTGAACTTTGGTTCACTGTTGATATGGAACATTTAATTGTCATTTGATTTTATTTGTTTTTACGGTTTTACTTGTCATTTCTCCTTTGTTGGAGATTTTAAGTGCTGTGTTGCTGCTTGTGTATTGTCTTACTGCCATCTGGCTGTCTGACTGAAATAAAGATAGATAGACCTGTTGGATAGCCTCGGCATTCACATTTTTCCCCCAGGAGGTTCCTGAATCCATTTGAACGCTCAGTAAGGTGACAGTGCCGCTGATCTCGGATGGGACGAATATGATGTGATTAAGTTCACTGTGGAAACACTCTAAATACCTCATATCTTTGAGGATTTGACATGTGAGTGCATTTGTTTTCTCCTCTATTTTTGTTTACTAATTGACATACTACACAAGGTTTGTGTGCTCTTCCTCCTTTCATTTCATATATATATATATATATATATATATATATATATATATATATATATATATATATATATATATATATATATATATATATATATATATATATACACTTTTTTAGCCCTTCCAAGACCAATACCTTTAAACATGATAATTCATATTTATTATATTTTAATATTTTTTATTATGTTTTACCGTGCTTTAATGAAAATATTTTACATTCACATTCTAATGTTCTTGACATAGAAGAACATGTTCTTTGTATATTTAAATAAATATATATATATATATATATATATATATATATATATATATATATATATATAGAGAGAGAGAGAGAGAGAGAGAGAGAGAGAGAGAGAGAGAGAGAGAGAAAGAGATAGAGAGTGTCGTACGCAAAAGTTTAGGTGTTTGGATCAGCAATTTCATTTTATTCTATCAAATAACTGAAGGACACAATAATATTTCAGTAGTGAAATGAGGTTTATTGGATTGACAGAAAATGTGCAATATGCATCAAAACAAAATTAGACAGGTGCATAAATTTGGGCACCCTTGTCATTTTGTTGATTTGAATACCTGTAACTATCTAGCACTGATTAATTGGAACACACAATTGGTTTGGTGAGCCCATTAAGCCTTGGACTTCATAGGCAGGTGCATACAATCATGAGCAAAGATATTTAAGGTGGCCAATTGCAAGTTGTTGTTCTCTTTGACTCTCCTCTGAAGAGTTTCAACATGGTGGCCTCAAAACAACTCTCAAATTACCCGAAAACAAAGATTGTTCAACATTATGGTTTAGGGAAAGGCTACAAAAAGCTATTGCAGAGATTTAAGCTGTCAGTGTCCAAAACATAGGAACATAGTGAGGAATGGAAGACCACAGGCACAGTTTTGTTAAGGCCTCAAGTATAATATATCGGAGAGGCAAAGGTAAAGGATGTTGAGAATGGTCAAAAACAGCCCACAGACCACCTCCAAAGAACTACAACATCATCCTTCTGCAGATGGTGTCACTGTGCATCGTTCAACAATTCAGCGCATAGGAGAGTGATGCAGAAGAAGCCTTTTCTGCACACACCCCACAAACGGAGTCGCTTGAGGTATGCAAACGCACATTTGAAAAAGCCAGCTTCATTTTGGAAGAATGTGCTGTGGACTGATGAAACAAAGATTGAGTTATTTGGTCATAACAAAGGGCGTTATGCATGGTGGCAAAATAACACAGTGTTCCAAGACAAACACTTGCTAGCCACAGTAAAATTTGGTGGATGTTTCATCATGCTGTGGGGCTGTGTGGCCAGTGCCGGTACTGGGAATCTTGTTAAAGTTGAGGGTCGCATGGATTCCACTCAATATCAGCAGATACTTGACAATAATTTTAAGGAATCAGTCACAAAGTTGAAGTTACGCCGGAGCTGGATATTTTAACATGACAACGACCCAAAACACTGCTCAAAATCTACTCTGGCATTTATGCAGAGGAACAAGTACAATGTTCTGGAATGGCCATCCCAGTCCCCAGACCTGAATATCATTGAAAATCTGTTGGGGTGATTTGAAGCGGGCTGTCTATGCTTGGCAACCATCAAACCTACTGGAGATGTTTTGCGAGGAGGAATACCTTCATCCAGAATCCAGACACTCATTACAGGCTATAGGAAGTGTCTAGAGGCTATTATTTCTGCAAAAGGAGGCTCTACTAAATATTAATGCAATATTTCTGTTGGGGTGCCCACATTTATGTACCTGTCTAATTTCATTTTGATGCATATTGCACATTTTCTGTTAATCCAATAAACCTAATTTCACTACTGAAATATTACTGTGTCCTTCAGTTATTTGATAGATTAAAATGAAATTATTGATCCAAACACCCAATTATTTATAAATTAAAATTATGGAAATTGCACAGTACATCTATATTTAGAAAGAAAAAGAAAATTTTCTTCTTTGTGAAGAACATTGAAATATTCATTACTACATTTGGGTTTGGTCAAATGCAGTGTTTGATTAGCTCACAAGCTATAAGTGTTAGTTTCTTTTACAAGCGTGGTCCATTGAAGTCTATGTGGAGAAGTTAGAGTGCATTGGGTTTGGCTCATACACAATTTTTTAACTTTGAACTTGTATTATGCACACTAACCTGCGCGTGTTGAGTGTTAGCACAAGCAAAAATAAATAAATATTTAGCACACCACTTGTAATCTGATCTACATTATTTTATTCTATATAACATGAAACAGAAATGCCTTGTAATTAAAAGGTGTTTACTGTTCTTTTAATGCTATTTTGTGAAAACTTGGCTTACCCGTAATTATGAATCTACACATGTTTATCAATATTTCATGTCTTAATGATGAAATTAGCAATTAATTATATATAGCTACTTTACCAATGTATCATATGTATGTTATGTAATAAATGTGTATACATATACGCGTATGAGAACTTGTCTTATTAGAAATTGATTATAGGTCAGCACAAAAGCTATTGCTAATATATATATATATATCATGTTTTTGGCTACAGATAATATTGAGGATTCATGTGGAGAGAAAGACAGTTAGAAAATTGCTGCGAGAAAGCCCATGTTTCTCGTGAATTAATAGCTAACTTGTTACCTAATGTCTAGGAACTAATATGTAAGGAACTAATGAGATACTATTGAAAAAGTATTAACTCATAATTATTTAACAGAAATGCCAATTCCAGAAAACTATAATATTAAAAGCAGTAAACAAATGATAATAATTTCACAACAGACTCTTGTAGGTCTAATCTAAACACTTTTAAATACATAGCATTATAGTGACATACCTAGACTAGAGCACTGTTTTACAGTATTATTTATCAGTTTGCAATACAGAAACCTTCACTGGTAGGTGAATGGCTATTTCTTCATAAGCTATATGTTCTTCACAACTAACTGCTATATCCAAACCATAATAGTTAATCTATTATATTATTAACATGGGGTCATCCTGATTGGTTGATATATATTATCTGCAAAATATAAATTGTTATATGTGCATAGAAGTGTGTTTGTATAACTGCTTCAGGCATAGAAGACAATGCATAAATATAAATATTTAGACTATAATTGCATTTGTAACGCGTCCGTTGCCAGTTGCGCACGCATCCTCAAAGGAATGTTGGCAGAGCAAGGCAGCCAAAAGAATGTTGGCTGCGCACGCAGCCAAAAGAAATTACCTGGATGCAGCAAATCCACTGTTCACCACCCTGCCATTTTCGGAATCCACCGGGATGCAGCGAAGACAAACGGAGCATTAAAAAAAAATAAAAAAATCTAACCGCACACAATAAGTATTAAGAAAAAAACCTAACAGCCCGCAATAAGTATTACAAAAAAACCTAACCACCCACAATAAGTATTACAAAAAAAGCTAACCACCGACAATAAGTATTACAAAAAAAAACTAACCGCCCGCAATAAGTATTATAAAAAAAAAATAACCGCCCGCAATAAGTATTGAGAAAAAAACAAAAACAACCAACTACCTAATAAAATTATTAACCCCTGAATCCGCCAACCCCAACATTGTAAACTACCTAATACATCTATTAACCCCTAAACCGCCATTAACCCACAACGCTATTTAAACATGGGGTCATCCTGATTGGTTGATATATATTATCTGCAAAATATAAATTGTTATATGTGCATAGAAGTGTGTTTGTATAAATGCTTCAGGCATAGAAGACAATGCATAAATGTAAATATTTATACTATAATTGCGTTTGTAAAGCGTCAGTCGCCAGTTGCGCAGCATCCTCAAAGGAATGTTGGCAGGGCAAGGCAGCCAAAAGAATGTTGGCTGTGCACGCATCCAAAAGAAATTACCTGGATGCAGCGAATCCACCATTCACCACCCTGCCATTTTCGGAATTCCCCGGGATGCAACAAAGACAAACGGAGCATTACAAAAAATAAAAATCTAACCGCACACAATAAGTATTAAGAAAAAAAACCTAACCACCCACAATAAGTATTATAAAAAAAAATAACTGCCTGCAATAAGTATTAAGAAAAAAATAAAACAACCAACTACCTAATAAAATTATTAACCCCTAAATCCGCCAACCTCAACATTGTAAACTACCTAATACATCTATTAACCCCTAAACAGCCATTAACCCACAATGCTAATTAAACATGGGGTCATCCTGATTGGTTGATATATATTATCTGCAAAATATAAATTGTTATATGTGCATAGAAGTGTGTTTGTATAACTGCTTCAGGCATAGAAGACAATGCAGAAATATAAATATTTATACTATAATTGCATTTGTAAAGCGTCATCCTCAAAGGAATGTTGGCAGGGCAAGGCAGCCAAAAGAAATGACCTGAATGCAGCGAATCCACCGTTCACCACCCTGCCATTTTCGGAATTCACCGGGGTGCAACGAAGACAAACAGAGCATTACAAAAAAAAATATCTAACCGCACACAATAAGTATTACAAAAAAACCTAACCACCCACAATAAGTATTACAAAAAAACCTAACCACCCACAATAAGTATTACAAAAAAACCTAACCACCCACAATAAATATTACAAAAAAACCTAACCACCCACAATAAGTATTACAAAAAAACCTAACCACCCACAATAAATATTACAAAAAAAACCTAACCGCCCGCAATAAGTTTTATAAAAAAAAAAATAACCGTCCGCAATAAGTATTAAGAAAAAAATCAAAACAACCAACTACCTAATAAAATTATTAACCCCTAAATCCGCCAACCCCAACATCTCAAACTACCTAATACATCTATTAACCCCTAAACCGCCATTAACCCACAACGCTAATTAACCTAATAAATCTGTTAACCCCTAAACAGCCAATATTGCACATCTCAATTAAGATAATAAATCTATCAACCCCTAAACTGCCAAACCGCCAAGCCCCACAATGCAAATAACTAATCACTAAGCCCCCTAACCTAACACCCCCTAAATTAACCCTATTACATAAATTAAAATAATACTAAATTACAATTAAAATAAAAAACCTAACATTACTTTAAAAATAAAGAAAACTGTCGCCTAGATTACGAGTTTTTGTCGGTAAGGCTTGCGGGTCTAACGCTCCTTTTTTTTCCACCGCTCCCTTAAGCCAACGCTAGTATTACAGGTTTTTTTAAACCTGGCGTTAGCCGCAAAAAGGTGAGCGTAGAGCAGAATTTACCTCCACATTTCACCTCAATACCAGCGTTGCTTAAGTCAGCGGTGAGCTGGCTAAACGTGCTCATGCACGATTTCCCCATAGCAAACAATGGGGCTGAGCTGGCTGGAAAAAAACCTAACACCTGCAAAAAAGCAGCGTCCAGCTCCTAACGCAGCCCCATTGTTTCCTATGGGAAAATAAAAACTATGTCTGCACCTAACACCCTAACATGAACCCCAAGTCTAAACACCCCTAATCTTACACTTATTAACCCCTAATCTGCCGCCCCCGCTATCGCTGACACCTACATTATATTATTAACCCCTAATCTGCCACTCCGGACACCGCCGCCACCTACATTATCCCTAGGAACCCCTAATATACTGCCCCCAACATCGCTGCCACCTACATTATAGTTATTAACCCCTAATCTGCCGCCCCCAATGTCGCCGCCACCTACCTACAATTATTAACCCCTAATCTGCCGACCGGACATCGCCGCCACTTTAATAAATTTTATTAACCCCTAATCTGCCCCCCCCCAACGTCGCCGACACCTACCTACATTTATTAACCCCTAATCTTCCGACCCCAATGTAGCCGCTACTATAATAAATTTATTGGAACAGCCAATAGAATGCGAGCTCAATCCTATTGGCTGATCCAATCAGCCAATAGGATTTTTCCTACCTTAATTCCGATTGGCTGATAGAATCCTATCAGCCAATCAGATTTCAAGGGACGCCATCTTGGATGACTTCATTTAAAGGAACCTTCATTATTCGTTAGGTCGTCGTTTGAAGAGGAGGGCTCCGCGTCGGCTGGATAGAAGATGGCTCCTCTCCAGAAGGATGAAGATAGAAGATGCAGCCTGGATGAAGCCTTCTGCCATCTGGAGGAGCACTTCTGCCCCGATCGGATGAAGACTTCTGCCGTATGGAGAACCACTTGTGCCCGGCAGGGCGAAGACGGCTCAAGGTAGGGAGATCTTCAGGGGGTTAGAGATAGGGTTTTTAAGGGGGGATTGGGTGGGTTTTAGAGTAGGGGTGTGTGGGTGGTGGGTTTTAATGTTGGGGGGTATTGTATTTTTCTTTTACAGGTAAAAGAGCTGATTACTTTGGGGCAATGCCCTGCAAAAGGCCCTTTTAAGGGCTATTTGTTATTTAGTATAGGGTAGGTAAATTTTATTATTTTGGGGGGCTTTTTTATTTTATTTCATTTAATTTAAATTATATTTAAGTTAGGGGGGTTAGGGGTAGGTTAAGACTTAGGTTTAGGGGTTAATAACTTTAATATAGTAGCTGCGATGGTGGGGGTGGCAGATTAGGGGTTAATAAATGTAAGTAGGTGTCGGCGATGTTAGGGACGGCAGATTAGGGGTTAATAAAATTTAACTATTGTTTGCGAGGCGGGAGTGCGGCGGTTTAGGGGTTAATACATTTATTAAAGTGACGGCGATGTCTGGTCGGCAGATTAGGGGTTAATAATTGTAGGTAAGTGGCGGCGACGTTGGGGGCGGCAGATTAGGGGTTAATAAATATAATGTAGGTATCGGCGATGTTAGGGGCAGCAGATTAGGGGTTCATAGGTATAATGTAGGTGGCGGCAATGTCCGGTCGGCAGATTAGGGGTTAAAATTTTTTATTATAGTGTTTGCAATGTGGGGGGGCCTCGGTTTAGGGGTTAACAGGTAGTTTATGGGTGTTAGTGTACTTTAGAGCACAGTAGTTAAGAGTTTTATGTTCTGGCGTTAGCCCATAAAACTCTTAACTACTGACTTTTAAATGCGGTAGGAGTCTTGACAGGAGAGGGTCTACCGCTCACTTCTTCCAAGACTCGTAATACCAGCATTAGGCAAATCCCATTAAAAAGATAGGATACGCAATTGACGTAAGGGGATTTGCGGTAGCCTCGAGTCGCGGAAGAAAAGTGAGTGGTGAGCCTCTACCTGTCAGACTCGTAATACCAGCGTTAGGTAAAAACAGTGTTGGGACCTCTCAACGCTGCGTTTTAAGGCTAACGCCAAACTCTTAATCTCGGTGTAAATTTAAACTAATCTAAAATTACAGAAAATAAAAAAGTCTAACATTACAGAAAATAAAAAGTCTAACATTACACAAAATAATAAACCACATTATACCACATTATAAAAACACCCCCTAATATAAGAATAAACTATGAATAGCCCTTTAAAGGGCTTTTTGTAGGACATTTCCCTAAAGAAATCAGCTCTTTTACATAAAAAATAAACCCCCCTAACAGTAAAACCCCCCACCCACCAAACCCCCCAAAATAAAAAACCCTTATTCAGCTCTTTTACTGACCTTAAAAGGGCATTCAGCTCTTTTTTAATTGCCCAAATTCCTAATCTTAAAAATAACCCCCCCCAAAAAAAATCCTAACACTAAACCCAAATAGGTACTCACGGTTCCTGAAGTCCGGCGGAGAAGGTCTTCTTCCCGGCGGATCCATTATCTTCTATTTTTATCCACAGCGAAGGAAGCGCGGAGCGGAGGTGTGGAGCAGTCTTCCCAGATGTGGCGATCCTCGGCAGCGTGGAGGCTCCTCTTCATGCGATCGTCCACCACACACTGAAGATTGAATGCAAGATACCCCATATTTATAGGGGTATCTTGCATTCCTATTGGCTGATGTTTTAAAATAAGCCAATAGGATGAAAGCTAATGAAATCTTATTGGCTGATTTCAACAGCCAATAGGATTTCAGTAGCTCTAATCCTATTGGCTGATTTCAAAATTTCAGCCAATAGAAATGCAAGGCACTCCAAATTTATTGCGGTACCTTGCATTCAATCTTCAGTATATGACGGACATCGGATGAAGTGGATCCTCCATGCTGCCGAGGAATGCCTCCGCCGCCGATGATCTCTGAAGAGGACAGCCACCATTGAGGACTGCCATTGAGGATCCAGGCATCGGGAATACAGCTGTGCATCTCTGATCCGCGCCGCCTTCACTCCGGATGAAGAAAGAAGATGATGGATCCTTCTAGGCGAAGACCTTCTCCGCCGGACTTCAGGAACCGTGAGTACCTATTTGGGGCTTAGTGTTAGGGTTATTTTTTATTTTTAGGATTAGGGATTTAGGCAATTGAAAAAGAGCTGATTGCCCTTTTAAGGGCAGTAAAAGAGCTGAATGCTCTTTTAAGGGTAATGCCCATACAAATGCCCCTTTAGAGGCAATGGGTAGCTTAGTTTTTTTTTAGTGTTGTTTTTTTTTATTTTGTGGGGCTTGGTGGGTGGGTTTTTTTTTACTGTTAGGGGGATTTAGTATTTTTCAGAGTTAAAATAGCTGTTTAACTTAGGGTAATGCCCTACAAAAGGCCCTTTTAATGGCTATTGGTAGTTTAGTATTAGATTGGGGGGTGTTTTTTTTGTGAGAAAATTTTATTTTTATAGGGGTATTAGTTTAGGTTTAAATTTTTTATTTTGGATACCTTTGTTTATTTTTTCTGTAATTTTAGGTTTTTTTTGTATCTTTAGCTTGGGGGGTTGTAGTTTTTAAACATAGACTGCCCTCTGGGCAGGCTTATCGCCTAGTGTATATATATATATATATATATATATATATATATATATATATATATATATATATATATATATATATATATATATATATATATATATATATATGAAAAAAGAGAGGAATATCTGCGCTCAGGGGTGTATGCTGGAAGATAGAAGTTGTATCTAGACACAAGTGTACACCAATTGTATTAGTCTTATATGTGCATGTACAGCGTATTATACAGTGTTACAATATATCTGTAGTGATACAATTTGGATGTTTTATGATAGGTTCAAGCCAAATCAAAGTCTCACTAAGATACAAACTTGATCCAGCACAATGAGTGTTATAAGTCAGTGGGTTGCATACAATAAAGTTAATTTATGACCACTCTTGTATCGGTTCCCAAGTGCCTGCGTGATCTCTGCTGCTTCTTCTGATAAAGAGAGAGTCCTCTTGAACAAGTGGATCCTCCCAGTGAGTGTCTGAAACAATAAAGGATAGAGAAGCGCACAAGAAAGGCACCCCTAGTGAAGCCTGTTTGTACTGATGTATTAAACAGAACAAGGTAAATAGAACCACTCACGTGATTTAACCTCAATCGATATGAGGTATAGATAAGACACAGGTTATAGTTGGTACAATCAATATCTCCTTCTGCTTTCCCTTGTTCCCAGCTGTCCATTGTAATCCTTCAGGTCCTGTATTATCACAGTTTAGTCTCTGTGGAAGTGAAAACTAGGTCCACTGTCAAAATCAGGATGTGTGTGGGTTATATAAGGACAAGCATAAACCGTAATCCTTGCGGTGATTATAGAAGATAACAAGTTTATTTGTACATACACATTAACATATTAACATACATATAAATGATAAAAAAGCCAATGAAATGGCTGTGAAAAAAATGCAGCACGAACGGATAGGATCAGTATCAATGCATGTATACTTTACACTCCCTCCGTTATTGAGCTGCTTGTATATAATAGAATTCTAGGCCCACTCTACACTAGGTAACGCTTGGTAACGATCGCACAGTTCCGTGTGATACAGTGTACCGTTTGTTCCTGTGTCAGGCGAGTATCGGGCCGTATGTGTGGCGGGGGGCGAAGCCTTACGCATTTCGCAACACAAAAGTGGGTACACCCCTCACAATTTTGTATTATATGTTCAACACTGAAAGAAATGACACTTTGCTACAATGTAAAGTAGTGAGTGTACATCCTGTTTAACAGTGTAAATTTGCTGTTCCCTCAAAACAACTCAGCATACAACCATTAATGTCTAAACCATTGGCAACATAAGTGAGTACACCCCTAAGTGGAAATGTCCACATTGGGCCCAAAGTGTCAATATTTTGTGTGGCCACCATTATTTTCCAGCACTGCCTTAACCCTCATGGGCATGGAGTTCACCAGAGCTTCACATGTTGCCACTGGAGTCCTCTTCCACTCCTCCATAATGACATCATAGAGCTAGTGGATTTTAGAGACCTTACGCTCCCCCACCTTCCATTTGAGAATGCCCCACAGATGCCCAATAGGGTTTAGGTCTGGAGACATGCTTGGCCAGTCCATCACCTTTACCCTCAGCTTCTTTAGCAAGGCAGTGGTCGTCTTGGAGTTGTGTTTGGGGTCGTTATCATGTTGGAATACTGCCCTGCGGCCCAGTCTCCAAAGGGAGGGAATCATGCTCTGCCTCAGTATGTCACAGTACATGTTGGCATTCATGGTTCTGTTAAAGAACTGTAGCTTCCCAATGCCGGCAGCACTCATGCAGGCCCAGATCATGACACTCCCACCACCATGCTTGACTGTAGGCAAGACACACTTGTCTTTGTACTCCTCACCTGGTTGCCGCCACACATGCTTGACACCATCTGAATCAAATAAGTTTATCTTGGTCTCATCAGACCACAGGACATTGTTCCAGTAATCCATGTCCTTAGTCTGCTTGTCTTCAGCAAACTGTTTGCAGGCTTTCTTGTGCATCTTCTTTAGAAGCGGCTTCCTTAATGGACGACAGCCATGCAGACCATTTGCATATATATATATATATATATATATATATATATATATATATATATATATATATATATATATATATATATATATATCAAATATTCTTTTAAATATTATAAAAGCAAGTACTCCTAAAAAAACATAAGTAAAGGGGCTGTAAACACTTTCAGATTTTAATGTTTCCATGTTATTTAGTTGTTAGATGTGTTTTCTACTTCTCAGAACTAGAAATAAACACAACAGACGTTTTAAGGCTAACCCTGCTACATATATTTCCCTAACTGACAATGGCAAACAATGCAATGTATGTTAATATAATGACCGTGGCTAGCCTTGTCAACTGCAGACTCAATCCTGGATTGGCTCCTCCAAATTAAGATAGTGGCAGGTGTAGTTTTGTTATTGAAAAAGAAAAGCAGCAAACAACATTTCTTTCATATAGGTGGCGAGAGTCCACAAGTTGTTACATATGGGATATACATTCCTACCAGGAGGAGGCAAAGTTTCACAAACCTCAAAAGCCTATAAAACCCTTCACATCTTACTAATACCTTAGTTTTAACTTTACCTCTGTTGAAGGTGGTTAAAGCGTGATGATGTGCTTGAAAGACTCTTTTAGACCAATTCTGGATCTGAAAACTCTAAAGTCTCTACACTTGATGGCATGGAAATTGAACGCTTAGTTCTCAGTCATAGAGGATTCTCTGACTCTGTGATTGACACTCTGATTCAGGCTCGCAAGCCTGTTTCTAGGAAAATGTATCTCAAAGTTTGGAAAACTTATATTTCGTGGTGTATCAACCATGATTAATCCTGGCATTCTTTTAAAATTCTTAGACTTCTTCAGTTTTTGCAGGATGAAGACAAATAACTGCTCTTTCATTATTTTTTATTAAGAAGATTTCTAATCTTCCTGATATTTGTTGTTTTGCTCAGGCTTTAATCCGGATTAAACCTGTTATTAGGCCCATATCTCCTCCTTGGAGTCTAAACCTGTTATGAAAAGTTTTACAGGTTCCTCTTTTTGAACCTATGCATCTGATTTTCCATTAAGATAAAGCTGTTTTACCTAAAGTTGTTTCCTCACACAACTTTAATAGGGAAATTGTTGTTCCTTCCTTGTGTCCTAATCCAAAAAATGTTTCTGTATAATCTTTACATCCTTTGGAAGTTGTTAGGGCATTAAGATATTATGTTGATGCTACTAAGGAATTCAGACAGACTTCCGGGGCCCGATCCGATATGCAGCGTCGCCCGCAAAAGCCGGCAACGCCAAATTTTGCTCTGGTTTGGTATCCTATATACGGCGTAACATAGAAGTTATATATTTCACCCTTCGGCCGTAGTTTTTTGGCCCATAGAGTGATATACTAAACCCGCGCAGTTTGGTATCCAATATACAGCGTAAGGACTTACGTGGTGAAAATGGAGAAATCTTACTCCATTTTCACCTCGCCACAAAATGCAGGCGTAGTAAGCCTTACGCTGAGTATTGGAGCCCTGTTACTCCCTAAACTGCCTGCAAAATAAAACCTAACACCTAACACATGCGCAATGTCTATCTACCTGTCAACCGCAATCCCCCGCCGCAATCCCCTGCCGCAATCCCTAATAAAGTGTTTTACCCCTAAACTGCCACTCCCAGACCCCGCCGCCACCTACATTATATGTATTACCCCCTAATCTGATCCCCCTACACTGCCGCCAGCTATATTAAATGTATTACCCCCTAATCTGATCCCCCTACACCGCCGCCACCTATATTAAATATAGTAACCCCTAATATGATCCCCCTACACCGCCGCCACCTATTTTAAATATATTAACCCCTAAACCTAAGTCTAACCCTAACAACCCCTAACTTAATTATTATTGAAATAAATCTAAATAATATTAATATTATTAACTAAATTATTCACATTTAAAACTAAATACTTACCTATAAAATAAACCCTAAGATAGCTACAATATAATTAATAATTACATTGTAGCTATTTTAGGGTTTATATTTATTTTGCAGATAACTTTGTATTTATTTTAACTAGGAACAATAGCTATTAAATAGTTAAAGGGACATGAAAGCCAATTTGTTTATTTCTTGATTTAGAAAGAGCATGTCATTTTAAACAACTTTCTAATTTACTTCTATTATCTAATTTGCTTCATTCTCTTGATATCACTTGCTGAAAAGCATATCTAGATATGTTCAGTAGCTGCTGATTGGGTGCTGCACCTAGAGGCCTTGTGTGATTGGCTCACACATGTGCATTGCTATTTATTCAACAAAGGATATCTAAAGAATTAAGCAAATTAGATAATAGAAGTAAATTGGAAAGTTGTTTAAAATTGCATGCCCTATCTGAATCATGAAAGTTTAATTTTAACTTGACTGTCCCTTTAATAACTATTTAATAGCTAAAAGCAGCCAAAAAGATAAAAAGGGGAGTTGGGGCCACAGGTACAAATTTTAAAACATAACGTTTATTGCCATACCTCAGTACGTTGTTAAAATAACATTCCAATGGTAAAATCAAAGAGAGCTAGGACAGCAGCGGTCTGAAATGTTTCAGCTCCTGCCTTACTCATAGACCATGCTGTCTCTAGCTCACAGCCCTCTTAAATTAAGAAATTAACTCTTTACACTCTGGAACCAGTTAATACAATAAACTTGACAGTTATTAGGCAAATGTGTATAATGTATCTGTGAAAGATGTAATATCATAGCTAAGTGTTTGCGTGACTCATAAATGCAATAAGTACAGGAAAGTTAACCTATTGTTGGATAGTTGCTTAAACATTAAAAATAAATACAATACTTTTGTTGGATTATTACTTTAGCATTTAGAGTGCATACAACATTTTAATTATATGAATATTAGTGGCCCATATACGTCATAAAATCTTTAAACTTTGCTGCACATAAGCCCCAAAGAAACACATTAGGTGAATGACATAAATAGGAGGACATGACTAACAAAACTCACTATGAAATGCAAATAAATAATGCATGTAAAGCATATCTAAATTAACATATTTATGTTAGTTACCAACAAACGTTACATAACGTAAATCTCCTATATAATATTTGCATAAAGTTCTCAATAGCTACTTCAATACAAAAATCTTCATTATACTATGGCCATTATCGAAATTCCCAGAATATTGTTATTGGTCACAACAAATGTTACAAATCCCCACTTAGTGATGTATCCTGAGAGATATACTCTACACCCTAGATCTAAATATTTACCAATACAAATATGCTTCTCCGTAATAGAGATGTTAGACGTAGTTGATTAAAATTTCCATACTTATATTACAAAAGAATAGATAGAGAGAAATAAATCACTGCATAATTTCTACAATCTATCGCCAACAATTTATTAAATCAGTTTGAATATTTAGGCCATCTGGTGCCCTAGTTTTAAGTTTAAAGATCCAAAATGCTTCCCGTGTGCGAAGCATTTTGTCTGTCACCTCCTCTTTTAGGTACTTTTACCCATTCAATGACCTGTCATTGAAGTTTATCAATTTTACTGTCATGTGTGAACTTAAAATGACAAGCTACTTGCGAATCAGGATCCTCAGATTTGACGTCATAGATATGCTCCTTGATTCTATCTTTGGCCTCTCTTGTTGTGAGACCTACATATTGCTTTTGGCATTCTAAACAAGTCACAAGGTATATTACGTGTGTGTTACGACAATTAGTACAGGCATCTATCATAAAAAACCCTTTGAGTATTTGCAGATTGAAAGGTTTTACCTGTAAGAGAGTATTGACAGGCTTTACATCTTGTAGCACCACACTTGTAATGTCCTTTGCACTCTAACCAGCTACTTGGTTTATCTGGACATAGCCTGACTTCACTAGGTGCTAATATGTTGCCTAGGGTTTTGTTCTTTCTGGAAAAACATTTACAACCACTCTGAATAATGTCATAAAGGTCTTCATCTCCATTCAAAATAGGCAAAGAATCTTGAATGATGTTTGCAATTTGTTCAAATTGTTTACTATAATTAGTAACAAAGATAGGGCTGTTTCTCATGCCTGATTCATCATCACTTTTACTTTTGTGTATCATAGCACTCCTATCCATTCCTGATACCATATTATAGGCTCTAGTGATTTGTCTATGTGAGAAACCTCTTGCAAGAAATCTATCTCTAAATTCTTTAGCTGATTTATGATAATCCTCCAAAGAACAATTCCGTCTTAGGCGAATTAATTCGCCTTTTAGTATGCCATATCTGGTATGTTTAGGATGCATGCTCTTTGCATGCAAAATGCTGTGGCCCGATATGGGTTTACGGTGCAACTTGGTAACAATCCTATTACCATCACTGTAAATAATAAGATCAAGATATTCTATACTCTGTTCACTTGCTGTGCTTGTAAACTTTAAACCTACATTATTAATATTGATGTCATTAACAAATTCCTTGCATTCTTGAGATGTCCCCTGCCAGATAAAAAGAAGATCATCTATGAACCTCCTGTACATCACAACCCCTCTCCTCTGGCGGCAATCCTCCCCATACACATGGGATAGCTCCCACCATCCCATGTATAAGTTAGCAAATGATGGAGCAAAAGTTGCCCCCATGGCTGTTCCCCTCTTCTGGAGGTAAAAATTGCCACCAAAGGAGAAGTAGCTTTGAGTCAACAGGAAGTAAAGGACTCTAAGTATAAAGCTTTTATGTGTATTAGCATAACCAGTGTATTTATCCAGAAAAAAAGCAATGGCTTCCATACCCTTATCTAGTGGTATGCTTGAATACAAGCTAACAACATCAATCATTAACCAGGAAAATCCTGGTTCCCATTTGATGTCCTCCAGCAAAACCAGCAAATGTTTAGTATCCTGCAGAAAGGATGTTAGAATCCTCACAGAGGTTGAAGTATATTTTCCATCCATCTCCCCAAGGGTTCCAACAAAGATCCAATGCCCGAGACGATAGGACAGCCCTGGACATTGTCAAGACTTTTGTGTGTCTTGGGGAGATGATGGAAAATAGGAATTCTAGGGTATTTAACCCATAGATAGCTATCCCATGTGTATGGGGAGGATTGCTTATTTGAATAGCCAATAGAATTACAGTAGCTCTTATTCTATTGAATATTCAAATCAGCCAATAGAATTACAGTAGCTCTCATACGATTGGCTGATTTGAATTTGAAGGCTCAAATCAGCCAATAGGAATTCAAGGGACGCCATTTTTAATTGCGTACCTTGAATTCCTATTCAGTGTACGTCGGAGATCGTATGAAGAGGATCCTCCACGCTCCATGGCTTCGCAGTCTTCAGTTCCAGCATCGCCGATCTTCAGTTCCAGCATCGCTGGTCTTCAGTTCCAGAGTGGACGGTCTTCAGCTCCGCAGTCATCGGTCTTCAACTCCTCCGTTCCGTGCCGGCTGGTTCCTGGAAGAAGAAGATGTCGCCGCTTGGAAGAAGACTTCACCGCCTGGAACAGGACCTTCTCCGCCGGTCTTCAGGACAGGTAAGGAGCACTTGGGTGTTAGACTTAGGTTTTTTTAAGGGGAGATCGGGTGGGTTTTAGAGTAGGGGTGTATGGGTGGTGGGTTGTAATGGGGGGGTTGTTCTTTTTGTTACGGTAAAAGAGCTGATTACTTTGGGGCAATGCCCCGCAAAAGAGCTGGTAATAGAATTGATTACTTTTGTAATTTTGTTTATGGTAGGGAAATTTTAATATTTTGGGGGGCTTTTTAATTTTATTAGGAGGCTTAGATTAGGTGTAATTAGCTTAAAATTTATTTTTTGTAATTTAGTGTTTATTTTTTTTGTAATATAGTTTAGTGTATTTAATTGTATTTTAGTTGAGATAATTGTAGTTTATTTAATTAATTTATTGATAGTGTAGTGTTAGGTGTATTTGTAACTTAGGTTAGGATTTATTTTACAGGTAATTTTGTAATTATTTTAACTAGGTAGCTATTAAATAGTTATTAACTATTTAATAGCTATTGTACCTAGTTAAAATAAATACAAAGTTGCCTGTAAAATAAATATAAATCCTAAAATAGCTACAAAGTAATTATTAATTATTTATTTTATAGGTAAGTATTTAGTTTTAAATAGGAATAATTTAGTTAATAATATTAATTTTATTTAGATTTATTTCAATAAATATTAAGTTAGGGGGTGTTAGGGTTAGACTTAGGTTTAGGGGTTAATATATTTAAAATAGGTGGCGGCGGTGTAGGGGGATCATATTAGGGGTTAATATATTTAAAATAGGTGGCGGCGATGTAGGGGGATTAGATTAGGGGTTAATATATTTAAAATAGGTGGCAGCGGTGTAGGGGGATTATATTAGAGGTTACTATATTTAAAATAGGTGGCGGCGGTGTAGGGGGATCATATTAGGGGTTACTATATTTAATATAGGTGGCGGCGGTGTAGGGGGGTCAGATTAGGGGGTAATACACTTAATGTAGCTGGCGGCGGGGTCCGGGAGCGGAGGTTTAGGGGTTAATATATTTATTATTAGGAGTGAGAGGTGGGATTGCGAATAGAGGGGTATACATGTCGGGATGATGTTTGGGAGGCGTGTTAGACAGTTACGGGAGATTTCATATTTAGTAATTTTTTTTAGGCGGCGGCAGTTTTTAAAGTGCCGTAAGTCACTGTCAACTCCAGAAATTTGTACTTACGCTTATTTCTGGACATTGCTAGTTTGTCCGACTTACGGCACTTTAGCAACTGCCGGCGCCGTATATGTGATAGCTCGATGTGCGAGATCAAACTACGGGCGGTGCAGGTTTCCAGGCTTGTGCTGAAACCTGCGCCGTATATCGGATTGCGCCCTTAGTCTGTTTGTTCTTTTTTCAGGCCCTAAGAAAGGCCGGAAGGCCTCTGCTATTTCTTTAGCCTCTTGGTTGAACCTTTTGACTCAGAAAGTTTATTTGGAGGTGGTCAGCCTCCTCCTCAGAGAATTACAGCTCATTCTACTAGATCAGTTGACACATCTTGGGCTTTCAAGAATGAGGCTTCAGTTGATCAAATTTGCAAAGTGGCCACTTGGTCTTCTCTGCATATCTTTACTAAATTTTACCATTTAGATGCTTTTGTTTCGGCAAAAGCAGCTTTTGGTAGAAAGGGCCTTCAGGTAGTTCTCATTTTGATAATTGAGCCTATATATTTAGTTTTGTAAAAAAAAGACATTTAAGTTTGGGTTATTGATTAATTTTTCAGCGAAAAAAAGCTGTTTTTATTTTAATCCCTCCCTTTATTGTTACTCGTGGATTTACACATCTTGGGTATTAGGTCCCATATATAACAGCTTGTGGACTCTTGCCACCTATATGAAAGAAAAAATAATGATATCTTACCTGATACATTAATTTCTTTCATGGTGGCAAGAGTACATGAACCCCCACCCATTTGGGGTTATTTTTGTTTAAGCCTTTTTTTTTTCCTGATTCTCATTTTTGGCTTTTACTTCTTCTAAACGCTGCACCACTTCAAACTAAGATATGAGTGATGTGGGAGGGGTTTTATAGGCTTTTGAGGTTTGGGAAACTTTGTAGGAATGTATATCCCTCATGTAACAGTTTGTGGACTCTCACCACCATAAAAGAAATTATTTATCAGGTAAGATATAAATTATGTTTTTTTTAACAAATGTATAAAGTTGGCTAATATAACAAAATGAATGTATTGTAATTAAAACATGTTTAATATTCCTTTAAGGATGTATTATAATCATTACCACCTACTAATCTTACATTATTTTTAATATAAATATCCACACCGCTTCTTTTTCTCTCCTCATTCTCCCTGTATCAATTTTGATATTCCTTGTTCTCTTGACATTAGATCTCGTTACATGATCCTTAAAACTAATAAAGGACCGTGTCAAGCAAGATCACACTTTTTTTCTTTTAGGCCATATACCTTCTATTTTTCCTGTTGAAACAAATATGGTTTAATACAACTTACTGTACAGTTACTATTTTAATAATGCATCTTCTCAATTGTTTTATTTATTTATTTTTTTGAGGAAAAATAAAAAACTTACAAACATGTGGTCAGTGTACAGTTTGCATAATTACATGCTTTGTCATAAAAACATCAAAATAGAATTAAAACAAGGAGAGGTATGCGTACATTACATGAGCATATAAATTACAAAGATCCATGTTTTGCCACTGTAACTGAAAGTTAAAGGGTGAGTAACATCCTCATTTTTTGTCCCTTGTACAAACTGGGCAGACCACTCTTGGGTCTATTGATGGTATATAGTAAGGGTTATATAGGGATAGTTTAGTACATAAGTCCTTTAAGGGACAGTCAACACCAGAATTTTTGTTGTTTAAAAAGAAAGATAATCCTTTTATAACCCATTCCCTAGTTTTGCATAACCAACACTGTTATAGAAATACTCTTTTTATCTTTGTGATTAAAATGTATCTAAGCCTCTGCAAACTGCCCCCTTATTTCAGTTCTTTTGACAGACTTGCATTTTAGCCAATCAGTGCTCACTCCAGGGTAACTTCACGTGCATGTGCTCAAAGTTATCTATATAAAACACATGAACTAATGCCCTCTAGTGGTGAAAATGCATTCAGATTAGAGGCAGTCTTCAAGGTCTAAGAAATTAGCATATGAGCCGCCTAGAATTAGCTTTCAACTAAGAATACCAAGAGAACAAAGCAAAACTGATGATAAAAGTAAATTGGAAAGTTGTTTAAAATTACATTCCCTATTTAAATCATGAATGTTTTTTTTGGACCTGACTGTCCCTTTAAAGAACTTTTTTGTTAGGCTCAGCACTGCCAAGGTAACCTTATATGTAATAAAAATTATAAAACAAATGAGATAAAGGCTAAAACTGAACTAGATCTATAAAGAGTTAACATATACTGGATGCCCTGTTTGACAGTCCCTCATATAATTGGGGTTCTAGGATCTGAGCCGTGAGGTAATGGTATAACATAAAATTGCTAAAAGTTTAAATATACTGTTCTGTGAGTGAGCAGTTATGCAATGAATGTAGTTCTAAGTAAAGGGAGAATAATAGTGCCACCTAGTGGAAAAGTAATAGATATTTAATGGTTAACGTTATATTAGCCTTATAGTTAGGCTTCGTCTGCTACCTTGAGGTTATGTGAAAATGGATGTTTCCCCCACTCATATTACACACGTTATCACCCTAGCAAGACCTGTCATTTTGTTCCGCCCGTAACTTCGGCTGCCAGCCATGAGGGGTACTCCTGCAGTATATAAGCTTAACCTGTAGTTGCTATAGCTCCATATTTTATTTTATTTTTGAAGTCGCCATTCTATTTTTATAGTGAGAAGGTAACTCCTCAGCCCCCCCCCCCCACAAACCCTGTTAGACTCTCAGGCATATTGAAATACTGTGTACAGATGGCAGTACCTGTTTCACATTTGTTATAATAAATTCAGTATTGAAGGTTGTATATACAAACATAAACATAAAGTATGGAGTCAAATCTTGCAATATGCAGGTTAAGATTATGTTACAGTGCTGGGTGAATCTAACCTCTATTTAGCGATCTTATCTATATAACACACATTAAGGTGGCATATACAAAGTGAATAGCTTAACTGTAACGTTATTAGAGTTTTACCATAGTGTGGCTACACATGACATAGTGGAGATACATTACTTTAGAATAAACTAAACAATAGAAAAAGAAGGCGAGGCAGGACAAAAAGGGCTTAAAAGTTAAAACGTAGCTTTTATTGCCAACACCATGGATAAAAGAAAATCAGCAGCAAAATAAAAGGCAGTAATGTCAGAGTGAGCTTGGACAGCAGCGGATGAAGGTATTGTGTCTCTTGAACAGAACTTGTGATGGTACTTATGCTATACTACTCCTCTTGTGAATTTAATAGCTGCCTGTGCGCTGGGTGAGGGAACCTCCTATTGTGTATATATTTAGAATAAACTACTACATAAACGTGATACACATCTTAAACTTGGTGGTTGAACATGTCAGTCCTGAGAACAATATAGAACGGGGTTATGGTTACTGTAATAGAGTGTCTGTGTATTACTATCCTTCAGATTGTAGCTGCCAGCGAGGTCCAGCTCCTATAGTTAGTATTTTGGCTCTTTGTGGAGTTTTGGTGAAATTGAGCCGCTGCAGTGCAGATCCAGAGCTTAAATTAAGAAACAGGTTTTCTGAGAAATCCAGAACCTGCATAGAGGCAGGTTTGCCAGTATAATGTCCAGTGAATGAGTCCGGCTCTTGACGGGAGTTATCCAGTGTTCTGCTAACAGGTAAGAAGCTTGATCCCCTGATGGTTTCACTTGTCCGCCTCTTGATTGCTGTCATCTGTAAGCTCAGTCCCACCTGAAAAGGCTTTTTTGTTGTTCCAATGCTGTTATAAATTGAAATAGATGGCAGGCTTTGATCCTTTTTGGTGCCGATGTGTGGCTGCTGTACTAGAAGCATAAACCTTTATAGTATTAGACACAATGGTGTTCTCTGTGTGAAGATTTGAATTTCGTGACATGTCGGTGATGATTCTGGCCTGTTGAGGCCTCTCCTGGTTAGTATTCTTAGTATTTGCTTCCACGAGGGTATCAGCAACCACATATGTGTCCGCTGTTGAAATTTTAGCTAGAGTAGGTCCTGCAACTTCTGCAGAGTATCGACTCTTGTCTAAAAGTCGTTGCATCATTTTCTCAAACTTTTCAAAGTGTTGGTCAAGGCGCTGCTGCAGATAGTTTTCCCATTTGGCGGCCATCTTGGCTATGTTAATCAGTGCTCCGTTGGTTGTACGTTCCCCAAATGCTTATTATTTTATAGAGATTATTTGAGATTGATAGGTATGGTATTATTGATAGTCAGAATGTTCAGTTAGAGTAGGTCACCTCAGTGTGCTGAGGGGGTGGCGCTACCTAGTCACGGCTGCCGTCTTATACCTTTGTCGTCCGATCTGGGGTTTTAATTTAAAAAATACAGTCAATATTTAGGTTATCAATATGTCACTAAACTTTGTAACAGTATAGAATGCTGCTATGTCAGTATTGCTGTCGGATGTCTCCTGTAACCGGCGGATCATCTGGAGTTCAATCAGAGCTCTTAGAGAGTGCGACCATTCCGGTTCGCTGTTCGGACAAGCCCCCCCCCCTTCTCAATTGTTTAGTAGTGTGTAAATAATTATTTCTGTTTTGTATACTGTTGCTATACGCCTCATTTTGTGTCATTACAGATTTCTACTATAATTATTGTTAAACCTTAAATTATTTTACTTTATGAGGATATTCTGTCATCAAATAATTTACAATCATATTTTTACAATCAATTGGTTAGTGCATTCTTTTATCATGTTTTAGTACATATAATGGAACTTTTATGTAAAAAAATAATAATATAATATCTGATATTTCATAGTGGCTCTGTTTTAGTCACAAGATCATACTCAAGCCTGGATTATATAGTGATAGCACACTATATGCAGGTCACTAAATGATAATGGTACCATATATTAGACTGGCCTTAAAAGGACAGTCTACTCAGAATTAAACTTTCATGATTCAGGTTGGGCATGCGATTTTAAAAAACTTTCCAATTTACTTTTAGCATCAAATTTCTTTTTTTCTTTTTGTATTCTTTGTTGAAAGCTAAACCCAGGTAGGCTCATGTGCTAATTTCTAAGATGTTGAAGGCTGCCTTTTTTATCTCAGTGCATTGTGGCAGTTTTTCACAGCTAGACAGCACTAGCTCAAGTGTGCCATATAGATAACATTGTGCTCACTCCCATGGAGTCAGCACTGATTGGCTAAAATCCAAGTCTGTCAGTAGAACTGAAATAAGGGGGCAGTCTGCAGAGGTTTAGATACAAAGTAATCACACAGGTAAAAAGTATATTATGGTTATGCAAAACTGGGGGATGGGTAATAAAGGGATTATCTATGATTTTAAACAATAACAATTCTGGAGTAGGCTGCCCCTTTAAGTGAGTTTCTGACCACAGTTGCTACAACAATAGTACCTTTATTACATATGCACAAACTCTTATAGCACATTAAAGGGACATGAAATCCTAAAAATATTTCACTATTTAGATACAATTTGAAACAACTTTCCAATTTATTTTGATTATCAAATGTGCTTCATTCTCTTGGTATCCTTTTCTGGAGGAGCAACAAAGCACTACTGGGAGCTAGCTGAACACATCAAGGGAGATAATGACAAGAGGTATATACTGTATGTGCAACCACCAATCAGCAGCTAGCTCTCACTAGTGCATTGCTGCTCATGACCCTACCTAGGTATGGTATTTAACAAAAGATAATAAGAAAACAAAGCAAATTAGATGGCTGATGTAAATTGGAATGTTGCTTACAATTGCTTGCTCTATCTGAATAATGCATGAGAAAATTGGTGTTTCATGCCCCTTTAACCCCTTAATGACCGGACCATTTTTCAATTTTCTTACCCTTAATGACAATGGCTATTTTTACATTTCTGCAGTGTTTGTGTTTAGCTGTAATTTCCCTCTTACTCATTTACTGTACCCACACATATTATATACCGTTTTTCTCACCATTAAATGGACTTTCTAAAGATACCATTATTTTCATCATGTCTTATAATTTACTAAAAAAAAAAAAAAAAAAAATATGAGGAAAAAATGGAAAAAAACACACTTTTTCTAACTTTGACCCCCAAAATCTGTTACACATCTACAATCACCAACAAACACCCATGCTAAATAGTTTCTAAATTTTGTCCTGAGTTTAGAAATACCCAATGTTTACACGTTCTTTGCTTTTTTTGCAAGTTATGGGGCAATAAATACAAGTAGCACTTCGCTATTTCCAAACCACTTTTTTTCAAAATTAGCGCTAGTTACATTGGAACCCTGATATCTGTCAGGAATACCTGAATATCCCTTGACATATATATATTTTTTTTTAGAAGACAACCCAAAGTATTGATCTAGGCCCATTTTGGTATATTTCATGCCACCATTTCACCGCCAAATGCGATAAAAAAAAAAAAGTTCACTTTTTCACAAAATTTGTCACAAACTTTAGGTTTCCCACTGAAATTATTTACAAACAGCTTCTGCAATTATGGCACAAATGGTTGTAAATGCTTTTCTGGGATCCCCTTTTTTCAGAAATAGCAGACTTATATGGCTTTGGGGTTGCTTTTTGGTAATTAGAAGGCCGCTAAATGCCGCTGCGCACCACACGTGTTTTATGCCCAGGAGTGAAGGGGTTAATTAGGGAGCTTGTAGGGAGCTTGTAGGGTTAATTTTAGCTTTAGTGTAGTGTAGTAGACAACCCCAAGTATTGATCTAGGCCCATTTTGGTATATTTTATGCCACCATTTCACCGCCAAATGCGAGCAAATAAAAAAAAAAACAACATTTTTCACAATTTTAGGTTTCTCACTGAAATTATTTACAAACAGCTTGTGCAATTATGGCAGAAATTGTTGTAAAAGCTTCTCTGGGATCCCCTTTGTTCAGAAATAGCAGACTTATATGGCTTTGGCGTTGCTTTTTGGTAATTAGAAGGCCGCTAAATGCTGCTGCGCACCACACGTTAATTATGCCCAGCAGTGAAGGGGTTAAATTAGGTAGCCTGTAGGGAGCTTGCAGGGTTAATTTTAGAGATCAGCCTCCCACCTGACACATCCCACCCCCTGATCCCTCCCAAACAGCTCTCTTCCCTCCCCCACCCCACAATTGTTCCCGCCATCTTAAGTACTGGCAGAAAGTCTGCCAGTACTAAATAAAAGAGTTTTTTTTTTTTTTAAATAAAAATAATAAAGTATTTTAGCTGTGATGGACCCCTGCCTTAGCACCAACCTCCCTGATCCCCCCCTCCAGCTGTCTGCCAGTACCCAGTTTGGCCCCAAAAAACCCCCAAAAAGTATTTTTATTTTATTTTTTACTTAAAAAACTATTTCTGTAGTGTAGCAGCCCCCCACAATACCCCCACCCCCACCCCCTCCCAGATCCTTTTATATTTTTTTTTAAAAAAAATTCCCTTTTTTTCCCCTTTCTGCCCTCATTCATTGGTGTCAGTGTGGCTAATGGGTGCACGTGCACGCGCGTGCACATACACGTGCGCCCCGTGCACACGCACATGCACGCTCATGTGCACACTCGCGCATCGTGCACGCGCACTCGCATCGTGCACCCGGCTAGGGTTGCCACCTCAGCCATGTTTTCCGGGACACTTATGAGTAACACATGCTGCAGGGTGTGCAGGGAGGAACATGTATTGTGTTTCTGGACAGCACTATTCATGTTCCTCCCTGCACACCCTGCAGCATGTGTAACTTATAAGTGTTCTGTATTTTAAGGGACAGGTGGCAACCCTACACCCGGCGGACACTGGCACTATCGCTACCGGTGCAGAGAGGGCCACAGAGTGGCTCTCTTTGCATCGGGGGCTTGTAAAGTGGTATTGCAGGATGCCTCCATATCGAGGCATCACTGCAATACCCTCAGAGCTGCTGGAAGCATTTGTGATCGCTTCCAGCACTCTGTTAGACAACTGACGTACCAGGTACGTCCATTGTCATTAACTGCTTGTTAATGCATGACGTACCTGGTACGTCAGTTGTCATTAAGGGGTTAAACCTTATTATAACTTTCCCAGTACTCTTTAATCTAACTGCCACTATCCCAAACCGTCCATCCCAAATAAACCTAACTACAATTTCCTGCACTACAGAATACAACTCTGTCCCTTTAATAACATTGGGGTGTTATTTGCAATGGGTTTAGTAAAGGTTTAGTGCTTAATAGTGTAGGGGGGGGTTATTTGTGATTGGATAGTGGTGGGTTAAGGATTAATAGGCATGTGCATTTGTAGGTTTCGGATACCTCTGAATGCGTAAGAAGGCAGCTGCTTGCAACACTCAGCTCTTTTTGGAGCCGGATTTCTGCTTGTGAAAGTGCAACATACTAAGGCCAGGATTTGCACAGATCTTAGTGTGTTGCACTTTCAAACGAAGAAATCCGGATCTGAAAAGAGCTGAGTTCCACAAGCGGCCACCTTCTTACGCATTCAGAGGTATCCAAACCTTCAAATTCACGTGCCTAGTCAGTGAGTAACGCTCAGAAAATGACTGCACAAACAAAAATAACCAACTACTTATATATATATGTGACTGGCGCTAGCAGTATTAGCACTCAAAACCGCTCCATACCGCTTGCTTTTTTGCGCTCCACTAGGCCAAAATATTTAATTAGGGTGAGAAAAAACACATTGCAGTGCACTAATTTTGCAAAACTGCGACTATATAGTGCTCCAGACAATTCACATTTGTTTTTATTTGCTCTTGAGAAAGACGTTTTTAACATTGAAACGTGTTAAGCTAAGCTAAATATTAAAGCTTTTGTTCTTTTTAAATCGACACATAGTGTCTGTTTTTCTCTGTTGTTGTGACATCATTGGTAACTGGATTTATATGGAGTGAGTTACTATTTTGTTTAAATACAAAGTGGCTTACTATATCCTTATTGGAGCTTTCATTTTCTCCTAGTTTGGTTGAAATATACATAACAAGAGACTCTGCTCCAGGGGCCCGATCCGATATGCAGCGTCGCCCGCAAAAGCCGGCGAAGCCAGATTTTGCTCTGGTTTGGTATCACTTATACGGCGTAGCATACAACTTGCGCCCGTATATTTCACCCGTCGCCCGCAAATTTTACTCCCATAGGCTAACATGGGACCGCGTCGTAAGTCGGTATCCAATATCCAGCGCAAGGCCTTACTTGGCGAAAATGGAGAAATCTTACTCCATTTTCACCTCGCCATAAAATGCACCCATAGCAGGCCTTGCGCGAGTATTGGAGCACCGTAACTCCCTAAAATGCCTTCCAAAAAAACCACCTAACGCATGCGCAATGTCTATCTACCTGTCAACCGCATTCCCTAATAAAGTGCATTAACCCCTAAACCGCCGCTCCCGGAGTCCACCGCCACCTACATTATATGCATTAACCCCTAAACCGCCGCTCCCAGACCCCGCCGCCACCTACATTAAATATATTACCCAGTAATCTGACCCCCCTATACCGCCCCCACCTACATTAAATATATCAACCCCTAATCTGACCCCCCTACACCGCCGCCACCTACATTAAATGTATTACCCGCTAATCTGACCCCCCTACACCGCCGCCACCTACATTAAATGTATTAACCCCTAATCTGACCCCCCTACACTGCCACCACCTACATTAAATGTATTAACCCCTAATCTGACCCCCCTACACCGCCGCCACCTACATTAAATGTATTAACCCCTAATCTGACCCCCTACACCGCCGCCACCTACATTAAATATAAAAAATATAATTAGTGCGCCAACGGTCATAAAACTTCTATATATATAAATATAAAATATAAATATAAAATACATATAATACAATCATAAAGTGATAGTGACAAAACTGGAACCAAGTTGGAACCAGATAAAGTGACTCCTAGGTCGATGCTAAGATGACAATAAGTGATAGTAAATTGATGTTGTCTTAACAATATCCTCCTTATCGAAAAGGGGTACTGGCATTAAAATACAAAGTAATGGTCATAATATAGACACAATGATATAGTCCCAAAAATAAAGTTCTATTGGATACAAATATAGTAGGCGTAATATCCAAATCACAGGAGGCAAGCAACTTCTTCAAACGATCCCTGTTGGTGACCCAGGGGAAGAGACTAAATAGAAAAAGAGATAAAAGAAGGCGCCAACATAGTGCGGTTACCAATGGGATGGGACACGCAGTGCAAGTAATACCATATACTCACAGGATATAGGACACTTGAAAAGTGTCACAAGTGCCTCCTGGACCCTCAGAGTCGTTCAGCTAACTCCCACTCCACTGTGGTAGTAAGATTCCACTCGTCTCTGCCGATTATGGTGGCTCCGCTGATGGTCTCAGCTGCAGACTGTGTTCCAAAGGGACAGACTTCAGGTCCACTCAGATCAGGATATACAGATACGGTCCGTGCTCTCCAGAGAGGAGTCAAACAGCAAGGCAAATTAAAAGTTGATGATGTGGTGGCAAAATCAAATATTACCAGTGGTAATGTAAATGAAAGTTTGTGGCTACAATCTTAAAATAAATAAGACTTTAATGGCACAACATTTCTCGGTCTGTACATGACCGTTTCCTCAGGTGCATAAGTGTATAATAAAAACACAAAAAAACACGAACTTATAACATTCAGTACGGCGTCCTCAGATGCACACCGCACATGTATGTAGGTGTGTCCGAACACTGGGAGTTCCATTTGCGTCACCTGACCAATGAGGTGCTTGCAATGAAACACACCTCAATGGTTACGTAAAACCTAGATAATGTGATATTAACCAATGCGGTACTTATAGTAAACCGCACCTCTAAGTTTTATATTTACAGTAAAGAGGTATTTTGTGATATATTCCATAGCCGCAATCGGCTCAAATTCGCTATGATTCAGATGTCTATTATTGATATAAAATAACTACCAGATCGGGCACACCTACTGTTATTGGACACACTGAATATATTTCCATCCTTTAAACGGCCAATAACTCATAAAATATTATATTAACATATATACATAAATAAAATATTGAAGATATACATACACAATCTTATAGTATAAAAAAAGCCCCAATAGTATGGCTATATCTAAAACCTCACATAAGAATGTACAGTTATACATGTTGCTAAAAATTGCATTGAAATTACTATTGTCTGAGGAAATTATTTCCTCAAAATTTCTAAAAGCAAGTTACATTCTCTAGGAGGGATGCAAAAGAACCAACACGATTATGTTTAATGTCATATATTGGAACATCCCTATAAAATCCGAACTTCTGGATGTTAATGTAGATTAAATGACTGTCCCAAAAATATGTTAATAACCCGCTTTTAGCTGCTACATGTCCACAATATTGTGTCGTTAAAAGGGAACTATTATAATTTCAATGGGGTCCATTGATTGTAATGTTTTACTTGTTCCTGTTTCGGTGCGAAATACATCGCTTGCATAAATCTGTGTGTTAGATGGATCCTTATACTGTAAATAGCCGAAGGTACATGAAAACACAGATATAGGTAGGGAGTGTACAACATAAATGACTAAAACTAGCCCTGCGGGTAGATTAGGATAGAGATACTAAAATGTTATGTAAGTGGATTGTACAGTTATCACTTACTAATAGTCAAAATTTCTCATTTGAGGGTATCTAGATCTTTTATGATTTATCTCTACTAGGAGAATAAGCCTCCTATCTATCTTGTAAGGGGCCAGCAAAGTAAGTACAGTGTTCAATGATCTGGCAAGGGGATAAGATCGCTCAGATGCAAAAAACATAGACATATATATTCTGAACATGTCTAGTTATGTAGTTGGAGGATCTAGAGTGATGGCCTCAAAAAGGGTCTAGGTGTAGGATGTCCTGAGCCTATATGTGGACAATAACCAGAGAGACTTTATATGGATAATTTAGTTAAAAGCAGCCATGTCAATATTTGCGTTTAAGCCACCAGGGGACAGGGTGCGCAACTTCCAAATCCAAAAAGTCTCCCTTTGTCTTAGATACAGATATCTGTTCCTACCCCATCTGGGGTTCACTTGTTCTAAAGGAAATATACTGAACAAATTGGATGTATCTGTATGACATAGATTGGCATGTCTAGGGACACTATGGTTGGCAATGTTTTTACTGATATTCCTTAGGTGTTCGACCCATCTTTTTTTGAGGGGTCTCGAGGTTCTACCCACGTATTGAACCCCACAACTACATTCTAACAAATAAACTACAAATGCTGAATCACATGTAAAGTGTGTTTTGATATGAAATTTTTCCTTACTTGTATAAGACACAAATTCAGTTCTCTTATTGTTAGTGTTTTGGCACAATCCACAGTTGGCCCTATTACATTTAAAAAAACCTGGTTTACCTAGAAGCCTATTGCCTGTTTGGCTTGTTTTTTTACCAGTCAAAACTCTTTTCTTCATTACAATTTTACTTGGAGCTAGTACATTTTTCAACGTGGGAGCACGTCTAAAAGTACAAACAGGTGAATTCCCTATACTTTCCCTCAGCAGAGGGTCCCCTGTCAGAATGTGCCAGTATTTGCCTAAAATATTTTTAATTTTGTTATGGTTGTTGTTAAATTGTGTTATAAATCTGACCTTCTCATTCCCCTCAGTAGGTCCTCCAATTGGTATAGTCTCCTTGTTTTTGACAAAGAAATCCTCTCTGCATTTGTTTCTGGCTCTCATGTAGCTATTCTCAATTAGATCTGAGGGGTAATGTTTCTAAATAAACCTTTTTTTTTAAATATTCGCTTGTATGTCATAACTAGCTAAATCAGTGCAATTCCTGCGAATTCTACAAAATTGGTTGTAAGGGATATTTTTCTTCCAAGGTAAGTGGTGGTTGCTTTTATAGTTTAAATAACTATTAGCATCCACCGACTTGAAAAAAGTTTTGGTAGAGATATTACCTATGGTATCCCATGATAATATGAGATCCAAAAATTCTATGTTATTTACATCTATTTTAGAGGTAAAATTCAGGCCCAATGAGTTATTATTTAAACTATCCATAAAATTCTGAGCTATTGAGGTATTAACCCCTAATCTGAGCCCCCTACACCGCCGCCACCTACATTAAATATATTACCCCCTAAACCTAAGTCTAACCCTAACACCCCCCTAACTTAATTATTATTTAAATAAATCTAAAAAATATTAATATTATTAACTAAATTATTCCTATTTAAAACTTAATACTTACCTATAAAATAAACCCTAAGATATCTACAATATAATTAATAATTACATTTTAGCTATTTTAGGATTTATATTTATTTTACAGGCAACTTTGTATTTATTTTAACTAGGTACAATAGCTATTAAATAGTTAATAACTATTTAATAGCTACCTAGTTAAAATAATTACAAAATTACCTGTAAAATAAATCCTAACCTAAGTTACAAATACACCTAACACTACACTATCAATAAATTAATTAAATAAATTAACTACTAATATCTATAATGAAATACAATTAAATAAACTAAGCTATATTACAAAAAGAATCAAAACACTAAATTACAAAAAATAAAAAAATATTATAAGACGTTTAATCTAATTACACCTAATCTAAGCCCCCTAATACAATAAGAAAGCCCACCAAAATAATAAAATTTCCCTACCCTAAACTAAATTACAAAGTAATCAGCTCTTTTACCAGCTCTCAAAAGGGCTTTTTGCGGGGGAATTGCCCCAAAGTAATCAGCTCTTTTACCTGTAAAAAAAAAAAGAAATACAATACCCCCCAACATTACAACCCACCACACACCCCTACTTTAAAACCCACCCGATCCCCCCTTAAATAAACCTAACACTACCCCATTGAAGATCACCCTACCTTGAGCCGTCTTCACCCAGCCGGGCACCACTGGTCATCCGATGCGGCAGAAGAGGACATCCGGACCGGCAGAAGTCTTCATCCGATCGGGGTAGAAGAGGTCCTCCATCCGGCAGAAGTCTTCAAGCGGCATCTTCTATCATCTTCTATCTTCATCCAGAAATGACGTTGCATTCTATTGGCTGATCCAATCAGCCAATCGGATTGAACTTCAATCCGAATGGCTGATTCAATCAACCAATAGGATTTTTCCTACCTTAATTCCGATTGGCTGATAAGGACCAGCCATTCATCGGGTAGTCGTCGGCCGAGGAGGATGTTCCGCGCCGGAGGTCTTCAAGATGGAGCCGCTCATCGCCGCAAGGATGAAGATAGAAGATGCCGCTTGGATGAAGACTTCTGCCGGATGGAGGACCTCTTCTGCCCCAATAGGATGAAGACTTCTGCTGGTCCGGATGTCCTCTTCTGCCGCATCGTATGACCAGTGGTGCCCGGCTGGGTGAAGACGGCTCAAGGTAGGGTGATCTTCAATGGGGTAGTGCTAGGTTTATTTAAGGGGGAATCGGGTGGGTTTTAGAGTAGGGGTGTGTGGGTGGTGGGTTGTAATGTTGGGGGGTATTGTATTTCTTTTTTTTTACAGGTAAAAGAGCTGATTACTTTGTGGCAATGCCCCGCAAAAAGTCCTTTTAAGGGCTGGTAAAAGAGCTGGTTACTTTGGGGCAATGCCCCGCAAAATGCCCTTTTAAGGGCTATTTGTAATTTAGTTAAGGGTAGGGAAATTTTATTATTTTGGGGGGCTTTTTTATTTTATTAGGGGGCTTAGATTAGGTGTAATTAGATTAAACTTCTTGTAATTTTTTTTATTTTTTGTAATTTAGTGGGTTTTTTTGTAATATAGTTTAGTTTATTTAATTGTATTTTATATTAGCTAATTGTAGTTAATTTATTTAATTAATTTATTGATAGTGTAGTGTTAGGTGTATTTGTAACTTAGGTTAGGATTTATTTTACAGGTTATTTTGTAATTATTAACTATGTAATATCTATTGTACCTAGTTAAAATAAATACAAAGTTACCTGTAAAATAAATATAAATCCTAAAATAGCTACAATGTAATTATTAATTATATTGTAGCTATCTTAGGGTTTATTTTACAGGTAAGTATTTAGTTTTAAATAGGAATTATTTTGTTAATAATATTAATATTATTTAGATTTATTTAAATAATAATTAAGTTAGGGGGTGTTAGGGTTAGACTTAGGTTTAGGGGGTAATATATTTAATGTATGTGGCGGTGGTGTAGGGGATCAGATTAGGGGGTAATATATTTAATGTAGGTGGCGGCAGTTTAGGGGGATCAGATTAGGGGTTAATATATTTAATGTAGGTGGCGGCGGTGTAGGGGGATCAGATTAGGGGGTAATACATTTAATGTAGGCGGCGGTGTAGGGGGGTCAGATTAGGGGGTAATAAACGATCGTCTGGGGTTGTCATGTTCCTTGTTCAGAGGAGAATTGCCTGGTATTTCGGGGCTGGACTGACCTTACTTGGCAGGATCAGACTGATATACTTCAGGAAAGTTTTCTTCTGTGAAAAGCACACTGGTCTAAAAGAGGCTGCTTCCGGGTGGTAAATCGCCATAGAACAAGCCACTGAGCTGTTGTTTGTTCCTGGTAGAGCGCTTCTCTCTTCGTATGCAAATTATTATGACCCTGGGGAAGTCTCCCTATGGGTGATGGGGGAAACCAGATGTGGACTCCTTGCCCAGTGTGCTTAGAGGAATGTGGCTGCACCTCACTGACGAGGCCCATAGGAGGCCGAAACGATCGTCTGGGGTTGTCATGTTCCTTGTTCAGAGGAGAATTGCCTGGTATTTTGGGGCTGGACTGACCTTACTTGGCAGGATCAGACTGATATACTTCAGGAAAGTTTTCTTCTGTGAAAAGCACACTGGTCTAAAAGAGGCTGCTTCCGGGTGGTAAATCGCCATAGAACAAGCCACTGAGCTGTTGTTCGTTCCTGGTAGAGCGCTTCTCTCTTCGTATGCAAATTATATTGACCCTGGGGCAGTCTCCCTATGGGTGATGGGGGAAACCAGACGTGGACTCCTTGCCCAGTGTGCTTAGAGGAATGTGGCTGCACCTCACTGACGAGGCCCATAGGAGGCCAAAACGATCGTCTGGGGTTGTCATGTTCCTTGTTCAGAGGAGAATTGCCTGGTATTTCGGGGCTGGACTGACCTTACTTGGCAGGATCAGACTGATATACTTCAGGAAAGTTTTCTTCTGTGAAAAGCACACTGGTCTAAAAGAGGCTGCTTCCGGGTGGTAAATCGCCATAGAACAAGCCACTGAGCTGTTGTTCGTTCCTGGTAGAGCGCTTCTCTCTTCGTATGCAAATTATTATGACCCTGGGGAAGTCTCCCTATGGGTGATGGGGGAAACCAGACATGGACTCCTTGCCCAGTGTGCTTAGAGGAATGTGGCTGCACCTCACTGACGAGGCCCATAGGAGGCCGAAATGATCGTCTGGGGTTGTCATGTTCCTTGTTCAGAGGAGAATTGCCTGGTATTTCATGGCTGGACTGACCTTACTTGGCAGGATCAGACTGATATACTTCAGGAAAGTTTTCTTCTGTGAAAAGCACACTGGTCTAAAAGAGGCTGCTTCCGGGTGGTAAATCGCCATAGAACAAGCCACTGAGCTGTTGTTCATTCCTGGTAGAGCGCTTCTCTCTTCGTATGCAAATTATTATGACCCTGGGGAAGTCTCCCTATGGGTGATGGGGGAAACCAGATGTGGACTCCTTGCCCAGTGTGCTTAGAGGAATGTGGCTGCACCTCACTGACGAGGCCCATAGGAGGCTGAAACGATCGTCTGGGGTTGTCATGTTCCTTGTTCAGAGGAGAATTGCCTGGTATTTCGGGGCTGGACTGACCTTACTTGGCAGGATCAGACTGATATACTTCAGGAAAGTTTTCTTCTGTGAAAAGCACACTGGTCTAAAAGAGGCTGCTTCCGGGTGGTAAATTGCCATAGAACAAGCCACTGAGCTGTTGTTCGTTCCTGGTAGAGCGCTTCTCTCTTCGTATGCAAATTATTATGACCCTGGGGAAGTCTCCCTATGGGTGATGGGGGAAACCAGACATGGACTCCTTGCCCAGTGTGCTTAGAGGAATGTGGCTGCACCTCACTGACGAGGCCCATAGGAGGCCGAAATGATCGTCTGGGGTTGTCATGTTCCTTGTTCAGAGGAGAATTGCCTGGTATTTCGGGGCTGGACTGACCTTACTTGGCAGGATCAGACTGATATACTTCAGGAAAGTTTTCTTCTGTGAAAAGCACACTGGTCTAAAAGAGGTTGCTTCCGGGTGGTAAATCGCCATAGAACAAGCCACTGAGCTGTTGTTCATTCCTGGTAGAGCGCTTCTCTCTTCGTATGCAAATTATTATGACCCTGGGGAAGTCTCCCTATGGGTGATGGGGGAAACCTGCCGTGGACTCCTTGCCCAGTGTGCTTAGAGGAATGTGGCTGCACCTCACTGACGAGGCCCATAGGAGGCCGAAACGATCGTCTGGGTTTGTCATGTTCCTTGTTCAGAGGAGAATTGCCTGGTATTTCGGGGCTGGACTGACCTTACTTGGCAGGATCAGACTGATATACAGTACTTCAGGAAAGTTTTCTTCTGTGAAAAGCACACTGGTCTAAAAGAGGCTGCTTTCGGGTGGTAAATCACCATAGAACAAGCCACTGAGCTGTTGTTCGTTCCTGGTAGAGCGCTTCTCTCTTCGTATGCAAATTATTATGACCCTGGGGAAGTCTCCCTATGGGTGATGGGGGAAACCAGACGTGGACTCCTTGCCCAGTGTGCTTAGAGGAATGTGGCTGCACCTCACTGACGAGGCCCATAGGAGGCCGAAACGATCGTCTGGGGTTGTCATGTTCCTTGTTCAGAGGAGAATTGCCTGGTATTTCAGGGCTGGACTGACCTTACTTGGCAGGATCAGACTGATATACTTGAGGAAAGTTTTCTTCTGTGAAAAGCACACTGGTCTAAAAGAGGCTGCTTCCGGGTGGTAAATCGCCATAGAACAAGCCACTGAGCTGTTGTTCGTTCCTGGTGGAGCGCTTCTCTCTTCGTATGGTAATAAATTTAATGTAGGTGGCGGCGGGTCCGGAAGCGGCGGTTTAGGGGTTAAACACTTTATTTAGTAGCGGCGGGGTCCGGGAGCGGCGGTTTAGGCGTTAATACATATAATGTAGGTGGCGGTGGGCTTTGGGAGCAGTGGTTTAGTGGTTAATACTAGGATAGGTTTATTGCGGTGTGGGCTATGGCGGTTTAGGGGTTAATAATTAGGCTTATTGCGTTGTGGGGGGTTGTCGGTCTAGGGGTTAATACATTTATTATTAGGAGTGAGAAGGGGGATTGCGGATATAGGGGTATACGTGTCGGGCTATTTTTGGGAGGCGTGTTAGACAGTTACGGGAGATTTTATACTTTAGTTAAGTTTCTCCAACATAGGTGTGTCCGGTCCACGGCGTCATCCTTACTTGTGGGATATTCTCTTCCCCAACAGGAAATGGCAAAGAGCCCAGCAAAGCTGGTCACATGATCCCTCCTAGGCTCCGCCTACCCCAGTCATTCTCTTTGCCGTTGTACAGGCAACATCTCCACGGAGATGGCTTAGAGTTTTTTAGTGTTTAACTGTAGTTTTCTATTATTCAATCAAGAGTTTGTTATTTTGAAATAGTGCTGGTATGTACTATTTACTCAGAAACAGAAAAGAGATGAAGATTTCTGTTTGTATGAGGAAAATGATTTTAGCAACCGTAACTAAAATCCATGGCTGTTCCACACAGGACTGTTGAGAGCAATTAACTTCAGTTGGGGGAACAGTGTGCAGTCTCTTGCTGCTTGAGGTATGACACATTCTAACAAGACGATGTAATGCTGGAAGCTGTCATTTTCCCTATGGGATCCGGTAAGCCATGTTTATTACGATCGTAAATAAGGGCTTCACAAGGGCTTATTTAGACTGTAGACTTTTCTGGGCTAAATCGATTCATTATTAACACATATTTAGCCTTGAGGAATCATTTTATCTGGGTATTTTGATATAATAATATCGGCAGGCACTGTATTAGACACCTTATTTCTTAGGGGCTTTCCCAAAGCATAAGCAGAGTCTCATTTTCGCGCCGGTGTGGCGCACTTGTTTTTGAGAGGCATGGCATGCAGTCGCATGTGAGAGGAGCTCTGATACTTTGAAAAGACTTTCTGAAGGCGTCATTGGTATCGTATTCCCCTTTGGGTTTGGTTGGGTCTCAGCAAAGCAGATACCAGGGACTGTAAAGGGGTTAAAGCTTAAAACGGCTCCGGTTCTTTTATTTTAAGGGTTAAAGCTTCCAAATTTGGTGTGCAATATTTTTAAGGCTTTAAGACACTGTGGTGAAAATTTGGTGAATATTGAACAATTCCTTCATGTTTTTTCGCAATTGCAGTAATAAAGTGTGTTCAGTTTAAAATTTAAAGTGACAGTAACGGTTTTATTTTAAAACGTTTTTTGTACTTTTTTATCAAGTTTATGCCTGTTTAACATGTCTGAACTACCAGATAGACTGTGTTCTGAATGTGGGGAAGCCAGAATTCCTATTCATTTAAATAAATGTGATTTATGTGATAATGACAATGATGCCCAAGATGATTCCTCAAGTGAGGGGAGTAAGCATGGTACTGCATCATTCCCTCCTTCGTCTACACGAGTCTTGCCCACTCAGGAGGCCCCTAGTACATCTAGCGCGCCAATACTCCTTACTATGCAACAATTAACGGCTGTAATGGATAATTCTGTCAAAAACATTTTAGCCAAAATGAACCCTTGTCAGCGTAAGCGTGGCTGCTCTGTTTTAGTTACTGAAGAGCATGACGACGCTGATATTAATATCTCTGAAGGGCCCCTAACCCAATCTGAGGGGGCCAGGGAGGTTTTGTCTGAGGGAGAAATTACTGATTCAGGGAACATTTCTCAGCAGGCTGAATCTGATGTGATTACATTTAAATTTAAGTTGGAACATCTCCGCATTTTGCTTAAGGAGGTATTATCCACTCTGGATGATTGTGAAAAGTTGGTCATCCCAGAGAAACTATGTAAAATGGACAAGTTCCTAGAGGTGCCGGGGCTCCCAGAAGCTTTTCCTATACCCAAGCGGGTGGCGGACATTGTTAATAAAGAATGGGAAAGGCCCGGTATTCCTTTCGTCCCTCCCCCCATATTTAAAAAATTGTTTCCTATGGTCGACCCCAGAAAGGACTTATGGCAGTCAGTCCCCAAGGTCGAGGGAGCGGTTTCTACTTTAAACAAACGCACCACTATACCCATAGAGGATAGTTGTGCTTTCAAAGATCCTATGGATAAAAAATTAGAAGGTTTGCTTAAAAAGATGTTTGTTCAGCAGGGTTACCTTCTACAACCCATTTCATGCATTGTCCCTGTCACTACAGCCGCATATTTCTGGTTTGATGAACTGATAAAGGTGCTCGATAGTGATTCTCCTCCTTATGAGGAGATTATGGACAGAATCAATGCTCTCAAATTGGCTAATTCTTTCACTCTAGACGCCACTTTGCAATTGGCTAGGTTAGCGGCTAAGAATTCTGGGTTTGCTATTGTGGCGCGCAGAGCGCTTTGGTTGAAATCTTGGTCGGCTGATGCGTCTTCCAAGAACAAGCTACTAAACATTCCTTTCAAGGGGAAAACGCTGTTTGGCCCTGACTTGAAAGAGATTATCTCTGATATCACTGGGGGTAAGGGCCACGCCCTTCCTCAGGATCGGCCTTTCAAGGCAAAAAATAGACCTAATTTTCGTCCCTTTCGTAAAAACGGACCAGCCCAAAGTGCTACGTCCTCTAAGCAAGAGGGTAATACTTCTCAAGCCAAGCCAGCTTGGAGACCAATGCAAGGCTGGAACAAGGGAAAGCAGGCCAAGAAACCTGCCACTGCTACCAAGACAGCATGAAATATTGGCCCCCGATCCGGGACCGGATCTGGTGGGGGGCAGACTCTCTCTCTTCGCTCAGGCTTGGGCAAGAGATGTTCTGGATCCTTGGGCGCTAGAAATAGTCTCCCAGGGTTATCTTCTGGAATTCAAGGGACTTCCCCCAAGGGGAAGGTTCCACAGGTCTCAGTTGTCTTCAGACCACATAAAAAGACAGGCGTTCTTACATTGTGTAGAAGACCTGTTAAAAATGGGAGTGATTCATCCTGTTCCATTAAGAGAACAAGGGATGGGGTTCTACTCCAATCTGTTCATAGTTCCCAAAAAAGAGGGAACGTTCAGACCAATCTTAGATCTCAAGATCTTAAACAAATTTCTCAAGGTCCCATCGTTCAAGATGGAAACCATTCGAACTATCCTTCCTTCCATCCAGGAAGGTCAATTCATGACCACGGTGGATTTAAAGGATGCGTATCTACATATTCCTATCCACAAGGAACATCATCGGTTCCTAAGGTTTGCATTCCTGGACAAACATTACCAGTTTGTGGCGCTTCCTTTCGGATTAGCCACTGCTCCAAGGATTTTCACAAAGGTACTAGGGTCCCTTCTAGCGGTGCTAAGACCAAGGGGCATTGCAGTAGTACCTTACCTGGACGACATTCTGATTCAAGCGTCGTCCCTCCCTCGAGCAAAGGCTCACACGGACATCGTCCTGGCCTTTCTCAGATCTCACGGCTGGAAAGTGAACGTGGAAAAGAGTTCACTATCCCCGTCAACAAGGGTTCCCTTCTTGGGAACAATTATAGACTCCTCAGAAATGAGGATTTTTCTAACAGAGGCCAGAAAAACAAAACTTCTGGACTCTTGTCGGATACTTCATTCCGTTCCTCTTCCTTCCGTAGCTCAGTGCATGGAAGTGATCGGGTTGATGGTAGCGGCAATGGACATAGTTCCTTTTGCGCGCATTCATCTAAGACCATTACAACTGTGCATGCTCAGTCAGTGGAATGGGGACTATACAGACTTGTCTCCAAAGATACAAGTAAATCAGAGGACCAGAGACTCACTCCGTTGGTGGCTGTCCCTGGACAACCTGTCACAAGGGATGACATTCCGCAGACCAGAGTGGGTCATTGTCACGACCGACGCCAGTCTGATGGGCTGGGGCGCGGTCTGGGGATCCCTGAAAGCTCAGGGTCTTTGGTCTCGGGAAGAATCTCTTCTACCGATAAATATTCTGGAACTGAGAGCGATATTCAATGCTCTCAAGGCTTGGCCTCAGCTAGCGAGGACCAAGTTCATACGGTTTCAATCAGACAACATGACGACTGTTGCGTACATCAACCATCAGGGGGGAACAAGGAGTTCCCTAGCGATGGAAGAAGTGACCAAGATTATTCTATGGGCGGAGTCTCACTCCTGCCACCTGTCTGCTATCCACATCCCAGGAGTGGAAAATTGGGAAGCGGATTTTCTGAGTCGTCAGACATTGCATCCGGGGGAGTGGGAACTCCATCCGGAAATCTTTGCCCAAGTCACTCAGCTGTGGGGCATTCCAGACATGGATCTAATGGCCTCTCGTCAGAACTTCAAAGTTCCCTCCTACGGGTCCAGATCCAGGGATCCCAAGGCGGCTCTAGTGGATGCACTAGTAGCACCTTGGACCTTCAAACTAGCTTATGTGTTCCCGCCGTTTCCTCTTATCCCCAGGCTGGTAGCCAGGATCAATCAGGAGAGGGCGTCGGTGATCTTGATAGCTCCTGCGTGGCCACGCAGGACTTGGTATGCAGATCTGGTGAATATGTCATCGGCTCCACCTTGGAAGCTACCTTTGAGACGAGACCTTCTTGTTCAGGGTCCGTTCGAACATCCGAATCTGGTTTCACTCCAGCTGACTGCTTGGAGATTGAACGCTTGATTTTATCGAAGCGAGGTTTCTCAGATTCTGTTATCGATACTCTTGTTCAGGCCAGAAAGCCTGTAACTAGAAAGATTTACCACAAAATTTGGAAAAAATATATCTGTTGGTGTGAATCTAAAGGATTCCCTTGGGACAAGGTTAAGATTCCTAGGATTCTATCCTTCCTTCAAGAAGGATTGGAAAAAGGATTATCGGCAAGTTCCCTGAAAGGACAGATTTCTGCCTTGTCGGTGTTACTTCACAAAAAGCTGGCAGCTGTGCCAGATGTTCAAGCCTTTGTTCAGGCTCTGGTTAGAATCAAGCCTGTTTACAAACCTTTGACTCCTCCTTGGAGTCTCAATTTAGTTCTTTCAGTTCTTCAGGGGGTTCCGTTTGAACCCTTACATTCCGTTGATATTAAGTTATTATCTTGGAAAGTTTTGTTTTTAGTTGCAATTTCTTCTGCTAGAAGAGTTTCAGAATTATCTGCTCTGCAGTGTTCTCCTCCTTATCTGGTGTTCCATGCAGATAAGGTGGTTTTACGTACTAAACCTGGTTTTCTTCCAAAAGTTGTTTCTAACAAAAACATTAACCAGGAGATTATCGTACCTTCTCTGTGTCCGAAACCAGTTTCAAAGAAGGAACGTTTGTTGCACAATTTGGATGTTGTTCGCGCTCTAAAATTCTATTTAGATGCTACAAAGGATTTTAGACAAACATCTTCCTTGTTTGTTGTTTATTCAGGTAAAATGAGAGGTCAAAAAGCAACTTCTACCTCTCTCTCTTTTTGGATTAAAAGCATCATCAGATTGGCTTACGAGACTGCCGGACGGCAGCCTCCCGAAAGAATCACAGCTCATTCCACTAGGGCTGTGGCTTCCACATGGGCCTTCAAGAACGAGGCTTCTGTTGATCAGATATGTAGGGCAGCGACTTGGTCTTCACTGCACACTTTTACCAAATTTTACAAGTTTGATACTTTTGCTTCTTCTGAGGCTATTTTTGGGAGAAAGGTTTTGCAAGCCGTGGTGCCTTCCATTTAGGTGACCTGATTTGCTCCCTCCCTTCATCCGTGTCCTAAAGCTTTGGTATTGGTTCCCACAAGTAAGGATGACGCCGTGGACCGGACACACCTATGTTGGAGAAAACAGAATTTATGTTTACCTGATAAATTTCTTTCTCCAACGGTGTGTCCGGTCCACGGCCCGCCCTGGTTTTTTTAATCAGGTCTGGTAATTTATTTTCTTTAACTACAGTCACCACGGTACCATATGGTTTCTCCTATGCAAATATTCCTCCTTAACGTCGGTCGAATGACTGGGGTAGGCGGAGCCTAGGAGGGATCATGTGACCAGCTTTGCTGGGCTCTTTGCCATTTCCTGTTGGGGAAGAGAATATCCCACAAGTAAGGATGACGCCGTGGACCGGACACACCGTTGGAGAAAGAAATTTATCAGGTAAACATAAATTCTGTTTTTTTTAGGATCAGGCAGTTTCTAAAGTGCCGTAAGTCACTGGCGACTCCAGAAATTTGTAGTTACGCTTATTTCTGGACATCGCTAGTTTGTCCGACTTACGGCACTTTAGGAACTGCCGGCGGGGTATATTGAATACCCCGATGTGCGAGGTGAAACTACGGGCGTCGCGGGTTTGAAAACTACGCCGTATATCGGATCGCGCCCCAGATCTGCTGATATTACAACTTTATGGAGTGAGTATACTGCATCCTATATAATAAAAGGCCAAGTGTGTTTGTCCGAAGCTGTCATGTGCAGTAGAGACTGCGCATGACGACAAACATACCTGGCCTTCCAACTGACCTGGTGTCGTGTGGTGGAGTAAGCGTGGCCAGGCGGGTGCGACGTGGGCATGGCCGGGCATGTGCGACGTGGGTGTGGCTGGACGTGAAGTGAGCGGGGCCGGGTGTGACAAGGGTGGGGCCGGGCGGGGCCAGATGCCGAGAGACAGAGAGCTCTAAAGAGGGTGGATAGAGAGAGCAGAAGAGGGTGGATAGAGAGGGCAGAAGAGGGTGGATAGAGAGAGGGAGAGAGACATCAAAAGAGAGAGGGGGAGAGAAAGACATCAAAAGAGAGAGGGGGAGAGAGACAGCAAAAGAGAGGGAGGAGAGAAACAGCAAAAGAGAGGGGGAGAGAGACAGCAAAAGAGAGTGGGGAGAGAGACAGCAAAAGAGAGGGGGGAGAGAGACAGCAAAAGAGAGGGGGGAGAGAGACAGCAAAAGAGAGGGAGGAGAGAGACAGCAAAAGAGAGGGGGAGAGTGCGCAAAGAGAGGGGGGAGAGACCGCAAAAGAGAGAGGGAGAGACCGCAAAAGAGAGGGGGGAGAGAGCACAAAAGAGGTGGAGAGAGAGCACAAAAGAGAGGGGGGAGAGAGCGCAAAAGAGAGGCGGGGAGAGAGCACAAAAGAGAGGGGGAGAGTGTGCAAAAGAGAGGGGGAGAGAGCGCAAAAGAGAGGGAGGAGAGAAACAGCAAAAGAGAGGGGGGAGAGAGACAGCAAAAGAGAGGGGGAGAAAGACAGCAAAAGAGAGGGGGAGAGTGCGCAAAAGAGAGGGGGGAGAGTGTGCAAAAGAGAGGGGGGGGGAGAGCGCAAAAGAGAGGGGGGGAGAGTGCAAAAGAGAGGGGTAGAGAGAGCAAAAGAGAGGGGGGAGAGAGCCCAAAAGAGGGAGGAGAGAGCACAAAATAGAGGGTGAGAGAGCGCAAAAGAGAGGGGGAGGGAGCGCAAAAGAGAGGGGGTAGAGAGCGCAAAAGAGAGGGGGAGAGAGCGGTAGATCAGCCTGAGTGAAAAAGAGTGCAAAAAGAGGGGGGGGGGGGGAGAGAGCACAAAAGAGAGGGGGGAGAGAGCGCAAAAGAGAGTGGGAGAGAGCGCAAAAGAGAGGAGGAGAGCAAAAGAGAGGGAGAGAGACAGCAAAAGAGAGGAGAGAGAGAGCAAACAAGAGAAGAAAGAGAGCAAACGAAAGGAGAGAGAGCAAACGAGAGGGAGGAAGAAAGAGAGAGCAAAAGAGAGGGGGAGAGAGAGAGCGCAAAAGAGGGGGGGAGAGAGAGAGCGCAAACGAGAGGGGGAGAGAGAGCGTGCAAAAGAGGGGGAGAGAGAGAGAGCGCAAAAGAGAGAGAGAACGCAAAAGAGAGAGGGTTGAGAGAGCGTAAAAGAGAGGGGGAGAGAGAGCACAAAAGAGAGGGGGGAGAGAGAGCGTAAAAGAGAGGGGGAGAGAGAGCAAAAGAGAGGGGGGAGAGAAAGCAAAAGAGAGGGGGAGAGAGGAAGCAAAAGAGAGGGGGGAGAGAGAGCACAAAAGAGAGGGGGGGAGAGAGAGCACAAAAGAGAGGAGGAGAGAGAAAACGCAAAAGAGGGGGAGAGCGCAAAAGAGAGGGGAGAGAGAGCGCACAAAAGAGGGGGGAGAGAGCTCAAAAGAGAGAACGCAAAAGAGAGGGGGGAGAGGGAGCGTAAAAGAGAGGGGGGAGAGAGAGTGCAAAAGAGAGGGGAAGAGAGAACAAAAGAGAGGGGGGAGAGAGAGCAAAAGAGAGGGGGGAGAGAGAGAGCAAAAGAGAGGGGGAGAGAGAGAGAGCGAGCAAGGAGTGGGACCGCTGTACTTAAAAAAATTGACCCGTGTGAATGGGCTTTAGGACTAGTATATAATATTTGGCTTTAATACACACGACAAGCCCTTCTCCTTTATTTGGTAGAGATAGCTACACCATTGAAGTAATTCCATTAAGACCTGCGCCATCTGCAATTTATCAAGGCTCTAGACATGTACTTGTTTCTGGGTTTACAGCCCTGCTTTTCAACATAAGATACAAAGAGAATGATTTAAAAAAAAAAATAGAAGTAAATGAGAACTTTGTTTAAAATTGCATGCTCTATCTGAATGATAAAAGCAAAATGTTAGGCTTTCATATCCCTTTAACAATCTTATGTTCCACACAGCCTTATGTGCGCACTCTCCTTTAATGCCTGATTTTATATATATATATATATATATATATATATATATATATATATATATATATATATATATATATATATATATATATATATGTATGTATGTCCCTAATTGTCCTCAGCAGTAGTGTTAGATTATGGAGAAACAAGTTAAAGCATGGCAGTGCCCATTATATTATAGAACCTAAATTAAAGGAGAAGGGGACAAAATAACTTATTAGTATACAGCAAATATATACAGTTAAATACACACAACTAAACATTTTATATTGCAGTCTCATACTGTTTAATATTCATTGAAATACATTATATGACAATTAAAAGAGACTTCAGTTTTCGTGCTTTAATTAATCCTTAAAGAGTGAGTACAATAAGGGGTTTCCCTCGGATATTCTTGTGCTCTCTATATGCTAAATCCTGGTACAGTACCTCTAGACCAGGGGTTGCCAACCTTTTGAATCTCAGGGACCACTAAACTCACAATTTTGAATCCAGTGGACCACAAACATGATTTTTTTTTAGAAAGGTACAAACTTCTATAATGTGTGTGTACATATGTGTGTGTGTTTATATATACAGTGTATATACTGTATATATACAGTATATATATATATATACATATATATATATATATATATACACACACACAAACATACTGTACATAACTAGTATAACCATAGCTAAGTTTACATTATGTATATATTTTTGCATTTTTAAGAATTATTTTTTGGAATTAACTAATTGAATGACAGAACTGAGAGAATACTTCCAAATGACAGTTGAAGGGTAAGTGCCAACCTTTGATCTGGAAACAGAGAGGCAGAAAGTGGGGTAAAAATAATTATGTTTAAAAGGACCACAAGACTTCCAAGTTATCTCCCCAGTTAGGAATTATTCAAAACTACTTATGATCATGGACAGACATTGGAGACATAAATTAATATAAGAAAGCTCTCAATATGGATGTGAGCTAACCAAGACTGATTTTACTGGCAATTACTATAATACTGGTGGTATATGGCTGAGCTGCTGGATAGCAATTACTGGAATTCAGGTGGAATACATTTATTAGAATGAAAAATAATTAATATTTAATAAAAAAAAGAAGATGGAGGGGAGGAAGACAAACAGTAACGTAAGTCCATCTGAAGGAATTAGGAAAACTACTACAAAGAGACAGGTAAAGGGAAGAAACTAAATGAAATATGAGAGAATTTTTTTTTAAGATTTTTTTTTAATTAATACTTTAATTCCACTATTTCAAGCCAAGACTATGCCAATCTCTGCTGGATTTAGAATGGAAGCATCTTCCTCAGAGCAACGTGCCGGTCGTGAGGAGTTAAAAATACAATCTAGCTACGTAAGTTGCGCAGTACTACTCAACATGCGTAGGGAGATTTTAATTTAACTCCTCTGTTTTCACTGATGTCCGGCCAGGCACTGTAGGGAGTTGCGGCGCGACTGGGTGACACCATCAGAGGAGATTTATTCCTGCTTGATGGTGTCAAGGACCACCAACATCTTCTCGTGGACCACCAGTGGTCCATGGACCACTGGTTAGCGACCGCTGCTCTAGACGTTTGGTTTTCAAACCTGTCCTCAGGCCTCCCCAACAGGCCAGGTTTTCAGGATAACCTTGGATGAGAACAGGTAAAATAACCATGTTTACTAATCAGCTGATTATTTCACCTGTGCTCTACTTCAGATATCCTCAAAATGTGGCCTGCTAGGGAGGACTGAGAACAGGTTTGAAAACCAGTGTAGAATAAGATTTTATCCATACTGGTAACATATCACTATACCAATGACAGTTATTGCATTGTGTAGTTTAATCTAACAATAACTGCATTCTATGCTCCTTAAAGGGACACTAAACCCATTTTTTTTCATGATTTTTTCATAATTCTAATAGAGCATGACATTTTAAGCAACTTTCTAATTTACTCCTATTATCGATTTTTCTTCTTTCTCTTGCAATCTTTATTTAAAAAGCAGAAATGTAAAGCTTTGGAGCCCGCCCATTTTTGGTTCAGACCTGGGATTTGCTTGCTTATTGGTTTGCCAAATGTAGCCAGTAATAATCAAGAGCTATCCAGGATTCTGAACCTTAAATGGGCTGGCTTCTAAGCTTTACAATCCTGCTGTTTAAATAAAGATAGCAAGAGAAAGAAGAAAAATTGATAATAGGAATAAATTAGAAAGCTGCTTACAATTGCATGTTCTATCTAAATCATGAAAGAACAAATTTGGGTTTACTATCCCTTTAATCATTAATTGCATAACATTTTATAGTCAGTGTTACCGATAATAATAATAATAATAATATTATAGTCACAGGACACTAAGCACACGTACAAAGACATTAAAAAATAAATGCTGTTATATAGAACAAGAAGCAAATAATGTTGTACTAATAAAAAGCCAGACCAGCTGAGTTTTTTTAGAGAGGGAGCTACTAAAACACAGGTAATGATGACTGAAGGCTGCCCTTTTCCTTATAAAGACACCAATTAGTCAGAGGTTGATGCTGTTAGGGAAGGTGTCTTTTTATGCAATGTTCTATACCTTGTCATATTTTTGAAAGAGGTAGTTATATTTCCTTTTCACACAAATGTTTTCCGTGTTTTTCTGTTTAAAGCTGTGTGACAATGCTTTAGAAGCATACATAACAATATTGCAAGTTTAAGACAAATGAAACCCAAAAAATGTCTTCAATTATCCATTTAGAGGATATCATTTTAAACAACTTTCCTATTTACTTTTCATATCTAATTTGGTTTGTTCTTTAGTTTACTTTGTTAAAAAGCATGCCTTGGTAGGCTCAAGAGCAACAATGCACTATTGGGCACTTGCTGCTGATTGGTGACTGCACATATTTGTCTCTTTTAATTGGCTTACCCAATGTATTCAGCTAGCTCTCAGTAGGGCATTGCTGCTACTTTAACAGAGGATACAAAGAGAATGAAATATTTTTAAAAATAGAAGTAAATTGGAAAGTTGTTTAAAATGTTATGCTTTATCTGAATCATGGAAGAAAAAAAATTGTGTTTCATATCCCTTTAACTCTGAACAATTATGTCTCTTGCTATAAAACTAATCTCTCCTAAATGGTTTATAGAAAAAGTTTGAAAAAGTAATGATTCCAATTAAAACCCACCTACTTGTAATGATAAGTAACCACCTATCAACTACAAAAAAACTATTATATTTGGGAGGGGTTGCTCAGTGCCAATATAATAATATAATATAACAAAAGAAAGAGAGGGAAAAAAACTCATCAATAGAGCACTCACTTATTGCATCATATCCACGCAGTCATACGGGTGAGGGTATCCATAAAACATAACTGCATATGCTGCACATGGGTATGGGTATGTACTGCACAGATTATTATCCAATGAGGATATTTTATGTGTCTTATTATTAATAAAAGTTATTTTTATGGATGCCCTCACACTTACAACTGTGTGGATATGTTTTTATTAGTCAGTGAACTATTGCCGCTTCCTTTTCTTGCTTTTGTATCTCCTAAAATGCCTTAATAACGTATATAAAATCATTTGAAGAAATGTTTAATTATTCACCAGACCCAGCGTATTTAGATCCATTAAGCTGGTATTGTATTTTTTTATATTAGAGATGTAATTATGTTTTAATTCCAAAAATAGTCAGTCCTTCAACACTACCAGTGTTCTACACTATGTTCCATTCTTAAAAATATGATCACACATTTTACCTATAATTAGCGTAAAGATGTATAGCAAAGTCCAGAAACTCACTTAATACCTTTAAGTGGTGACAATGGACTACATTATGATACTTTTAAAAATGCTGTAATTGAAACATATACACATTTACTTTAATTTCCAATTCATTTTAAAGTGGCAATAGGCCATTTTGGCGTCATTGCACATAAAGACTACATCTGAATTTGGCAAGGCTGATACTATATCAATTACTGATACTTAAAAGGGGGGCATTAAACTTGAAAAAACTTTTGTCATGCATATAAATTAGCATTTAAACATGAAAAAATATGTGTGTGTATACTATATATATATATATATATATATATATATATATATATATATATATATATATATATATATATATATATATATATATATATACTGTGTATATATATATATATATATATATATACTGGCATAAAAATTAAGTGACATAATAAAAGACACATTGGAGATTATATTCAAAAGAGTGACACATATTACAGTAACAAAAAGACTGACATATCATAGGAGTGACAAAATAAAATGCTTTAAAGGGCAAGGAATAACTGAGTCAGATAGTCTTAAAGGGGCTGGGGGTTAAGGGGTCTTCAAGCCTTACAGGTGCATGGAATTGTCTTAAAGTGGCATGGGGTCAGGTAGTCTTCAAGGGGTAGGCAGTTAGTGAGTCAGAAATTCTTAAAGGGGAATGGGATAGATTAACTTAGATAAACAGCAAATGCAAGAGCACCACTTTTGTTCTTTAAAATGGACTTAAATTCTCTCTATTCAAGAATTTAAAAAAAACTGCTTTTCCTTTTATCCCCCTGTCCCTCATATATCTGCCTTTGTTCACCATCTCAGTCCACACACATTTGTCTAGTGGCATGACTAATACTTTTACAAAGGTTAATTGAGTGTTTTTTTTCTTTTCTTTTTAATATATATTTCTGTAAAACTACACACACTCATTCTCTCTCACACACAGACACACTCACACACTCTCTCTCTCAAACACAGACACACTCACACACTCTTTCTCTCTCACACACACTACGTCTCTCTCACACACACTTACACACACACACACACACACTCACTCTCTCACACACACACTCACTCTCTCTCACACACACTCTCACACACACACTCACTCTAACACACACACTCACTCTCTCTCACACTCACACACACACACTCACTCTCTCTCTCACACACACACACACACACACACCCTCACTCTCTCTCACACACACTTACACACACTCATACACACACACTCACTCTCTCTCTCTCTCACACACACACACACACTCACTCTCTCTCACACACACTTACACACACACACTCACTCTTACACACTCACTCTCTCTCACACACACACTCACTCTCACACACACTTACACACACACACACTCACTCTCACACACACTCACTAACTCTCATGCACACTCACTCACTCTCATACTCTCTCTCACACACACTCTCTCTCACACATTTATTTTTGTGAAGGAAGCATGAATCAAGCCACATACACGTTTATTCTCTTCCTTCTGCTCTGACAATGTTCCCTAACTCTAAGGATCCAGCAGGACAATGCTCCACGCCACATAGCCACTGGTCAATCAAGGGGTAAATGGAGGACCACCAGATTAGGACCCAGTCATATCCAGCCCAATATCCAGAGTTAAATCCCATTGAAAACTTCTGGAATGCAATCAAGAGGAAGCTGAATGGCCACAAGACATCAAACAAAGCAGAACTGCCTGAATTTCTGCACCAGGAGTAGCATAAAGGCAGCTAACAGCAATGTGAAAGACTGGTGGAGAGCAACCAAGACGCATGAAAGCTGTGATTAAAAATCAGGGTTATTCCATTAAATACTGATTTCTTAAGCATTAGTATTGTGTTGTTTAAAATTGAATATTAACTTCTTTTCTTTGCATGATATTTTGATCTGCTGTCATTTTCTGTAAATAAATGCTCTAAATGGCAATATTTTATATGGAATTTGGGAGACTTGTTTTCAGTAGTTTATAGAATAAAATAAAATTGTTCATTTTACTCAAACACATGCCTATAAATAGTAAAACTAGAGAAGCTAATAATTTTGCAGCGGTGTTTTAGGGGCTGAGCAACTATATTAATATATGTTTGCATTAAAAGGTTATGGTAAAGCTTTTCATAACATTTTTAAAGCTAACAGTAATTCCATGTCTGTGTATAGCTGGTCATAGAAACTAAATGATCACTGGCTATAAAACCAAAAGACTGTAAAACATTTATAAAATGCTCTTTCTTAGCTATAGCAAAGAATAAAACAGCTTTACTGTCACCCCTTTAATTTGTTTGCAATGATTTTTTTTCCTGCTGGATTGTATTAAATGGCTTACAAATACATGGTTTACATTTATTTTAGCATTTGACATAGCTGATTTTGTCTGTGATATCCCTACCTATATTAAACATTTCTATACTTGGCTCTTGGTTATAAGCTGTGTAAACATGCCAGCTAAAGAAATTACACTCCCAGTGGGGTTAGGAGAGATAAAACTTTTATTTTCAATTATTCTCTCTAAGTATAGGGCCTTGGTAAACATACTAAAGAGATAATATAAATAAGCATGTGTGTGTACAGAAAGTAATAACATAAGGATATCTTTCCCTGCAAGAATAACCTATTTAATGGGTGTTGTTTCAAAGAACAAAGTCAGCTATTTCATATACAAAACTAAATCTAAAGAAATGAATGATCATACATTGTATACTCTTCATCTGGTATAACAAGTAATTAGAAACACCTTGTTTTAGGTACGCTTTAATGATTTATGTGACATAGTTGTGTTTATGAGATTTTCACAATAATTCAAAAAATAAAATATTATTATATAATATCAAACTAATATGCATGTGGTGGCTACAGGGCATGGAGCTCATGTGTACAATTCAAAATCAAATTCATTTTTACTGGAAAAAAGGTGTTTATCACAGTTGTCTATGCTCAAAATAATGATTTGCAGCTGCCAGAGCTGAACCTGTATAAAATATATGATATTTTATTTACACAAGATGTTTCAGATAGTACCAGCACTGTTTTATTTATCGGTTTATTTATTCCCTTTCACTGTCTGAAGTTTTAAGAAAATATGGTCTTGGTCACAATCTATTGACCCCAACATCTACATATGGCAGGATTTTATTTTTAATATTTGATTGTAAGTTGCACTTGCACTGTCGTTATTGTCAATAACAGTACTGGCGTCTTTTAAATCAGGGTTTTTAAATTAGATAACTTAATCGCAACTTTCATAGCTAACTATTGTAATCCGTTTCCATCCGCACCACTGCTAACCCGTCTAACTGCATCTTTTAGGTTGTCAGGATGGATAGCTAGATAGTGCACTGTTTTTCTATCACTATATGGTCACTTTTCAACTCTGACAATTATCTTTTAAGCAGTATTTACAACTACTGTTTGTTAAAGCACCATTTCCATTTTTGCTTAAATTGAAAACAAAATGGTCACTATGAGTTTTGATGCAAAAATTTCTTTTACTGAATTTTAACATTCTTTAGACTGTAAATCATGACCCCACTGCCTTAAATGATATTGTGTCTTTGTGACTGGGTTTTTATAGGGGACGCAACTTACTGAAGATAATACATCAATAAAACATGCATAAAGCATAGACAAATTTAGAGGAAAAATAATAGCTTCACAAATACTTCAAACATCTAAGGAGTGTATTGTAGTCACATAGGTACATTTCAATTTAATGAGCATCATATTTTGAAAATCTGGCTTATCCAAAGCTAATAAAAGCCTCAGTCAGCCTCAAAAAGCAAAATTTTAAATTAGATAGAGATAATGTAAATGTATATTCTTTTATCATCAGCCATTCTGTAAACTGTGAAGGTTATAGCTCTTTTTTTATTTAGCGACAGAACAAGTAACTTCAGTTGTACTGCTTTGAAATTGCTGACTGTACTGAACATCTATGAATTGGTCTTTTGGCATATCTGTCTATAAGATACATGCACAGACAAAATACATATTAGTTTTGAAACATCTTCAGGGCAGAATAATAGCAGCAGGACAGCAGTTTAGACTTAAAGTTAAAATTATATCTAGAGCTCCTGCTACAAGGGTTCACCAGCACAAAAATTATATTTTTTAGTTTTTTTATATTTATGTTTTTTAATATGGTTAGGATTGACTAAGAACAAAAGTGAAGCTTACATACAGTACTTATGGGCTGACACAGGAATCAAGGACTTTTCTGGATAATTCTTGAATATTGTAAATTCGAAGCAATTCTACCTGCAAAAAATTAGCATGCATAAATCTACATTTTTTGTTGTTGTTGCATGAATTTGTTTATTAAAGGGACAGCACATTTATCATACTTCTGCTGAATGCAAAAAATTGAAGAACTTTGTTTATTTTAGAATTTCTTAAAAAATCTGTCTATCTATCTATCTATCTATCTATCTATCTATCTATCTCCATTCTAGTTATGTATTTGAAAATTTATTTTGATATAAATCTTGGATGCAATGGTCGATTCTTGTATTCTCTCCATATGCCCAATTCACCAAAGCTCTATGGGCTTGTAAAATTCTGTAAGAAATCTTGCCAGTACTATGAGGCATCTAGTAGAATTCTCTAAAAGCAATTTTTACCTTGCAAAGAGCTGTTCCCTGCATTTCACTGTGTGTGCTGCACCTGTGAGGTTGTGTTCTGCTGAGCTCTGAATCAGGACTCAGAATGACTGCTGACCCAGGAGGAGGTATAGGAAACTGGGAAGATAAAGCACAGAATGACTGAATAAACCTATTAACCCCTAAACCGCCGCCCCAGACATTGCAGACACTAAATAAACCTATTAAACTCTAAACCGCCAGCCCCCCCAATAGGGATGGGTGAATGTTTCGCAACATTCGAAAAATGAAACAAATTTTAACACATTTGTTAGTTTGAATCGAATTTCGAATGTTTACATAACATTCTAACAATGATTTTCGAATGTTCGGTTTCAAATTTTACGATTACATTCGAAAATATTTGTTTCGAAAAATTTGAATTTATATTTGTAATAGTATTTCTAATGCTTTCTTTAGATGTAATATTCGAATTATGCAATATTCGAATTCGAAACATTTGAATTTATATATTTGTAATAGTATTTCTAGAATGCTTTATTTAAATGTAATATTCAAATTATGCAATATTTGAATTCGAAAAATTCGAATTTATATGTTTGTAATAGTATTTCTATCATGCTTTATTTAAATGTAATATTCGAATTCGAAAAATTCGAACTATATATGTTTGTAATAGTATTTCTAATGCTTTCTTTAAATGTAATATTCAAATTCGAAATGATATATTTGTATCTATTATATATCAATTTACTAGATTCCCTACCACATGAACTATTGAACTTCTGAATAGTATTTGTTAAATACAATGTTAAATTCGAAATTTCAAATGTGGACATTCGATCTAAATATAAACATTCAAATTCGAAAGTGACATTCGAAAACTGTAAATAGCATTCGATTATAGAATTTTTAAGAATATTAGTTCGCATCAACATTAGGATTTGTAATTCGAATTTCGGTAATAACATTCGTTCTAACATTCGAATTTGGAAATTTACACATTTGCCAATCCCTACCCCCCACATCGCTACTACTATAATAAAACTATTAACCCTTAAACCGCCGCCCCGACACTAAATAAACTTTTTAACCCTTAAACCGCCAGCTCCCCACATTGCTACTACTACTATAATAAAACTATTAACCCCTAAATCGCAAGCCCCCTACATCACAACACTAAATTAAATTATTAACCCTTAAACCTAACTATCCCCTATACTTTAAATTAAATTTACAATATAACTATCTTAAAATAAATAAAAACTTACTTATGAAATAAAAAAAACTAAGATTAAACTATAAATAAACCTAACATAACTATTTTAAGAAAATAAAATAAACTAAAAATAAAAAACTTAAATTACAAAATTAAAAAAACCTAACACTATGAAAAAATAAAAAATAACATTACCAAAAAAACACTAAACACTAAAATTATGAAAAATAAAAAAACACTAAGATTACAAAAAAAATAATAAACAAAATTATCCAAATAATAAAAATTAAACCTAATCTAAAAGTCCTATAAAAACTAAAAAGCCACCCCAGAATAAAAACAACCTCTAATCTATCAATAAACTACCAATAGTCCTTAAAAGGGCATTGCCCTAAATTAAACAGCTCTTTTACATAATAAAATTACAAAGTCCCCCCTAAAAGTAACCCCCCACCCAACCAACCCCCCAAAATAAAAAAGCCTAAGTGTAAAAAAAAACCTAAGCTACCCATTGCCCCTAAATGGTCATTTGTATGGGCATTGCTCTTAAAAGGGAAATCCCTCAAAAAATTAAAAAAAGACCTAATACTAACCTCAGAAAATCTACTCACAGTTCCTGAAGTCCGGACAACCATCTTCATCCAGGCGGCGAGAAATCTTCATCCAGGCGGTGACATCTTCATCCACTGCGGGGGCATAAACTACCAATTAACCCCTAAACCGAGGCCCTCCTGCATCGCAAACACTATTTAAAACTTATTAACCCCTAATCTGCCGCTCCCAACATCGCCACCACTAATAAAAGCTATTAGCCCCCTATTCCGCAGCTCCCCAACATCGCAGCCACTATAATAAAGCTATTAACCCCTATTCCACTGCTCCCCGACATCGCTGCCACTATAATAAAGCTATTGACCCCTTTTCCGACGCTCCCCGACATCGCTGACACTATAATAAAGATATTAACCCCTATTCCACCAGTCCACAACATTGCCAACACTAATAAAAGTTATTAACCCCTAAACCTCTGGCCTCCCACATCACCACCACTAAATAAACCTATTAACCCCTAAACCACCAGCCCCCCACATTGCACAAAACTAAATTAAACTATTAACCCCTAAACCTAACAACCCCTAACTTTATATTAAAATAAAAACTTACCTGTGAAATTAAAAAACCTAACTTTAAACTAACAATTAACCTAACATAACTATTATACTAAAATTAAAATAACTACCAATTAAAAAACTAAATTACACATTAAAAAAACATAACACTACTAAAAAAAATTAAATCTAAAATTAAAAAAAAATTTAAAATACTAACGCCTAGATTTAGAGTTCTGCGGCCAAAGGGGTGCGTTAGCTACGCTGGCTTTTTTCTGGCCGCACCTTTTAAATACCGATGGTATTTAGAGTTCACAGAATGGCTGCGTTAGGCTCCAAAAAAGGAGCGTAGAGCATATTTACCGCAACTTCAACTCTCGATACCAGCGGTGCTTACGGACGCGGCCAGCTTCAAAAACGTGCTCGTGCACGATTCCCCCATAGAAAACAATGGGGCTGTTTGAGCTGAAAAAAAACCTAACACCTGCAAAAAAGCCGCGTTCAGCTCCTAACGCAGCCCCATTGTTTGCTATGGAGAAACACTTCCTACGTCTGCACCTAACACTCTAACATGTACCCCGAGTCTAAACACCCCTAACCTTACACTTATTAACCCCTATTCTGCCGCCCCCGCTATCGCTGACACCTGCATATTTTTTTAACCCCTAATCTGCCGCTCCGTAAACCGCCGCTACTTACATTATCCCTATGTACCCCTAATCTGCTGCCCCTAACACCGCCGACCCCTATATTATATTTATTAACCCCTAATCTGCCCCCCACAACGTCGCCTCCACCTGCCTACACTTATTAAGCCCTAATCTGCCGAGCGGACCGCACCGCTATTATAATAAAGTTATTAACCCCTAATCCGCCTCACTCCCGCCTCAATAACCCTATAATAAATAGTATTAACCCCAATTAAATTAATTAACTAAAGTACAAAAAATAAAAAAGAACTAAGTTACAAAAAATAAAAAAATATTTACAAACATTAGAAAAATATTACAACAATTTTAAACTAATTACACCTACTCTAAGCCCCCTAATGAAATTACAAAGCCCCCCAAAATAAAAAAATGCCCTACCCTATTCTAAATTACAAAAGTTCAAAGCTCTTTTACCTTACCAGCCCTGAAAAGGGCCCTTTGCGGGGCATGCCCCAAAGAATTCAGCTCTTTTGCCTGTAAAAAAAACACATACAATACCCCCCCCCAACATTACAACCCACCACCCACATACCCCTAATCTAACCCAAACCCGCCTTAAATAAACCTAACACTAAGCCCCTGAAGATCTTCCTACCTTATCTTCACCATACCAGGTTCACCGATCGATCCAGAAGAGCTCCTCCGATGTCTTGATCCAAGCCCAAGCGGGGGGCTGAAGATGTCCATGATCCGGCTGAAGTCTTCATCCAAGTGGGAGCTGAAGAGGTCCATGATCCGGCTGAAGTCTTCTATCAACGGCATCTTCAATCTTCTTTCTTCCGGATCCATGTTCATCCCGCCGACGCGGAACATCCATCTTCACCGACGACTTCCCGACGAATGACGATTCCTTTAAGAGACATCATCCAAGATGGTGTCCCTCGAATTCCGATTGGCTGATAGAATTCTATCAGCCAATCGGAATTAAGGTAGGAAAATTCTGATTGGCTGATGGAATCAGCCAATCAGAATCAAGTTCAATCCGATTGGCTGATTCAATCAGCCAATCAGATTGAGCTCGCATTCTATTGGCTGTGCCGATCAGCCGGATGAAGACTTCAGCCGGATCATGGACATCTTCAGCCCCACGCTTGGGCTTGGATCAAGACATCGGAGGAGCTCTTCTGGATCGATCAGTGAACCTGGTATGGTGAAGACAAGGTAGGAAGATCTTCAGGGGCTTAGTGTTAGGTTTATTTAAGGGGGGTTTGGGTTAGATTAGGGGTATGTGGGTGGTGGGTTGTAATGTTGGGGGGGGGTATTGTATGTGTTTTTTTTACAGGCAAAAGAGCTGAATTCTTTGGGGCATGCCCCGCAAAGGGCCCTGTTCAGGGCTGGTAAGGTAAAAGAGCTTTGAACTTTTGTAATTTAGAATAGGGTAGGGCATTTTTTTATTTTGGGGGTCTTTGTTATTTTATTAGGGGGCTTAGAGTAGGTGTAATTAGTTTAAAATTGTTGTAATATTTTTCTGATGTTTGTAAATATTTTTTTATTTTTTGTAACTTAGTTCTTTTTTATTTTTTGTACTTTAGTTAGTTTATTTCACTGTATTTATTTGTAGATATTGTATTTAATTAATTTATTGATAGTGTAGTGTAAGGTTTAATTGTAGGTAATTGTAGGTATTTTATTTAATTAATTTATTGATAGTGTAGTGTTAGATTTAATTGTAACTTAGGTTAGGATTTATTTTACAGGTAATTTTGTAATTATTTTAACTATTTTAGCTATTAAATAGTTCTTAACTATTTAATATCTATTGTACCTGGTTAAAATAAATACAAAGTTACCTGTAAAATAAATATAAATCCTAAAATAGCTATAATATAATTATAATTTATATTGTAGCTATATTAGGGTTTATTTTACAGGTAAGTATTTAGCTTTAAATAGGAATAATTTATTTAATAAGAGTTAATTTATTTCGTTAGATTTAAATTATATTTAATTTAGGAGGGTGTTAGGGTTAGGGTTAGACTTAGCTTTAGGGGTTAATCCATTTATTACAGTAGCGGCGAGATTCGGTCGGCAGATTAGGGGTTAATAATTGAAGTTAGGTGTCGGCGATGTTAGGGAGGGCAGATTAGGCGTTAATACTATTTATTATAGGGTTATTGAGGCGGGAGTGAAACGGATTAGGGGTTAATAACTTTATTATAGTAGCGGTGAGATCCGCTCGGCAGATTAGGGGTTAATAAGTGTAGGCAGGTGGAGGCGACGTTGAGGGGGGCAGATTAGGGGCTAATAAATATAATATAGGGGTCGGCGGCGAAAAAAAACCAAATAAAATTATCAGAAATAAAAACAATTACACCTAATCTAAAAAAGCCACCCCCCAATAAAAAAATTCCTAACCTACAATAAACTACCAATAGCCCTTAAAATGGCCTTTTGTAGGGCATTGCCCTAAAGAAATCAGCTCTTTTACCTTGAAAAAATACAAAGACCTGCCAACAGTAAAACCCACCACCCAACCAACCCCCCAAAATAAAAAACCTAACTCTAACAAAAACCTAAGCTACCCATTGCCCTGAAAAGGGCATTTGTATAGGCATTGCCCTTAAAGGGCATTCACTCTTTTACATTGCCCTGAAAAGGGCATTCAGCTCTTTTAAAAAAGCCCAAACCCTAATCTAAAAAAAAACCCACCCAAAAAAGTTAAAAAAAACCTAACACTAACCCCTGAAGATCCACTCACAGTTTCTGAAGTCCAGACATCCATCAACATCCAGGCGGCGAGAAGTCTTCATTCAGGTGGCATCTTCTATCTTCATCCAGGCAGCATCTTCTATCTTCATCCCGGCGGCGTCCTCTATCTTTATCCCAGCGGTGCGGAGCCGATCCATCCTTGAAGTTATCCGACACGGAGCTTCCTCTTCATACGGTCACCGCCGTACACTGGATTGTCAATGCAAGGGAGCCTTTTCAAAATGCCATCCCTTGCATTCCTATTGGCTGAATTGATTCTTGAAATTCAAATCAGCCGATAGAATGAGAGCTACTGAAATCCTATTGGCTGTTTCAAACAGTCAATAGGATGAGAGCTACTGAAATTCTATTGGCTATTAAAATCAGCCAATAGAATTTCAGTAGCTCTCATCCTATTGACTGTTTAGAATTTCAAGAATCAAATCAGCCAATAGGAATGCAAGGGACGCCATTTTAAAATTTGAAAATCCAGTGTACGGCGGTGACCGTATGAAGTTAAGCAGCTCTTTTACATAATAAAATTACAAAGTCCCACCTAAAAGTAACCCCCCCACCCAAATAACCCCCCAAAATAAAAAAGCCTAAGTCTAAAAAAAACTAAGCTACCCATTGCCCCTAATTGAGCATTTGTATGGGCATTGCCCTTAAAAGGAAAATTAGCTCTTTTGTGCCATTAAAATAAAAAAAAGCCCTAATCTAAAAAAAACTCACCCAAAAAATAAAAAAAAGACCTAACACTAACCTCAGAAAATCTACTCACAGTTCCTGAAGTCCGGACATCCATCTTCATCCAGGTGGCAAGAAGCCAGTAGAATTTAAGCAGCTCTCAACCTATTGGCTGATTTGAATTTTTCAGCCAATAGGAATGCAACGGTACCCAATATAAAAGGGGTACCTTGCATTCAAGCTTCAGTGTGCAGCGGTGATTGCATGAAGAGGAGGCTCCGCGCTGGATGTCGTCGTTGCCACTTGTCTTGCTAAGATCCACGCAACCGTGATGAAGATAAAAGACGCCCCTGCGATGGATGAAGATGTCGCCCCCTGGATAAAGACTTCTCGCCGCCTGGATGAAGATGGATGTCCCTAATTCAGGAATTGTGAGTAGATTTTCTGGGGTTAGTGTTAGATCTTTTTTTATTTTTTTTTGGTGGATAATTTTTTTAGATTTAGGCTTTTTTATTTTAATGGGCACAAAAGAGCTGATTGCCCTTTTAAGAGCAATGCTCATACAAATGCCCCTTTAGGGGCAATAAATATCTTAGGTTTTTTTGAGACATGTTTTTATATTATGGGGGGTTGGTTGGGTGGGGGGGTTAATTTTAGGGTGGACTGTCATTTTGTTTTATGTAAAAGAGCTGTTTAACTAAGGGCAATGCCCCACAAAAGGCCCTTTTAAGGGCTATTGGTAGTTTATTGATAGATTAGGGGGTGTTTTTATATTGGAGTGTTTTTTTGTTTTTATAGGGCTATTAGATTAGGTTGAATTTTTATTATTTTGGATTATTTTGTTTATTATTTTTGTAATCAGTGTTATTTTTCGTAATTTTAGTTGTTTTTTTTTGTAATGTTAGATTGTTTTAAATTTTCGTAATTTGGTGTTTGTTTTTTGTAATGTTAGTTTTTTTTCCGTAGTGTTAGGATTTTTTAATATTGTAATTTTTTATTTTTAGTTTTTTTTTTTAAATAGTACTGTTAGGTTTATTTATAGTTTAATCTTAGTTTTTCTTTAATTTCACAGGTAAGTTTCTATTTATTTTAAGGTAGTTATATTGTAATTTTAATTTAAAGTTAGGGGGTTTTAGGTTTAGGGGTTAATAGTTTAATTTAGTGTTTAGTGCGATGTGGGGGGGCGGCGGTTTAGGGGTTAATAGTTTTAGTTTAGTATTATCAATGTGGGGACCGTTGGTTTAGGGGTTACTATATTTATTTTAGTAGTAGCGATGTGGGGGTGGGGCTGTGGTTAGAGGTTAATAAGTTTGTTTAGTGTTTGGCAATGTGGAGGGTCGGCAGTTTAGGGGTTAATATGTTTAATTCTTGTTGGCTACGTTGGTGGGCGGCACATTAGGGGTTAATAAGTTTAATAAAGTATTTGCGATGCTGATTAGTGGTTCAACCTAATCTAATAGCCCTATAAAACTAAAAATACACCCCAAAATAAAAACACCTTCTAATCTATCAATAAACTACCAATAGCCCTTAAAAGGGCCTTTTGTAGGGCATAGCCCTAAGTTAAACAGCTCTTTTACATAATAAAATTACAAAGTCCCCCCTAAAAGTAACCCCCCCACACCCAACCAACCCTCCGCCCAAAAAAAGGCTTTGTTACAGAAACCGAAGCTACTCATTGCTCCTAAATAGGCATTTGTATGGGCATTGCCCTTAAAAGGGCAATCAGCTCTTTTGTGCCATTAAAATAAAAAAGCCCTAATCTATAAATAAAAAACACCCAAAAAATAAAAAAAAGACCTAACACTAACCTCAGAAAATCTACTCACTAAACTATTAACCCCGGTGGTTTAGGGGTTAATAATTTTAGTTTAGTATTATTGATGTGGGGGCCGGTGGTTTAGGGGTTAATAGATTTATTTTAGTAGTAGCGATGTGGGGGGGCGGTGGTTTAGGGGTTTATAGGTTTATTTAGTGTTGGCGATGTAGGGGGTCTGCGGTTTAGGGGTTAATATGTTTAATTAGTGTTGGCTATGTTTGTGGGTGGCGAATTAGGGGTTAATAAGTTTAATAAAGTATTTGCGATACTGGGATGACCGTTTAGGGGTTAATAGTGTAGTTTATGGGTGTTAGTGTACTTTGTAACATTTTTGTTATGAGTTTTGTGAAACATTTTTGTTTCACAAAATCCATAACTACTGGTCTCAGATAGCGGAATGGATTGCGGCGGTATAAGTTATAACGCTAGCGTAATAGCCGGACCGCACAACCAGTAATACAGGCGCAATGAAAATCCTACACTTAAAAGCCATTTTTTGAGTGCGGAATGGAGAGTTGCATAAAGGCTAAAACACTAGCGGTATAGCTGTACCGCTGCGGAGGGCCGGACTAGGACCAAAAATAGGCCCAGGCATTTTAAGACAAAGCAGCCCCCGCCAACCCCCCCCCCCCCATTTCTTATTTAACACTCGCTTGTTCAGGATGATTGAAACGCTGTGCTATATCGCAACTGTTTGTGCCACAGCAGGGGACGGCATTGTTGCACAAGAATCCTTTTGTGCAATGTTAAATTTCACCTTGCTATGAAACCTGGCTGCCTGCAGGGATGGTAAATTTCCCTCAATGTGTGACATCCAGCAATTCAGAAACACACTCATTTGAACGCAGACCCCATATACACACATTCGTATGCATGCACATCACACATACACCCTCTTGTACACACTCATATGCACACACATCACACATACACACACTCATATGCACGCACATCACACATACACCCTTTTGCACACACTCATATGCAAGCACATTACACATACACACATTCATATACACGCACATCACACATACACCCTTTAACACACATTCATTTGCAAGCACATCAAACATATACCCTTTTATACAAATTCATAAGCAAGCACATCACACATACACCCTTTTATACACACTCATATGCAAGCACATCACACATACACACATTCATATACACAAGTTTACACACACTCATATGCAGTGACGTGCCGTCATAGGAGGCAAACTATATTCATCTCCATCGATATCCATATTATTGCGCAAACAAGGAGTGGCTGTGAGCCGTTCAGCTCCCCTCGTTTGCGCAATATTATGGATGTAATTGTATAAGCCGCTATTAGACACTGCCCCCAGTGGCGCTTAATGCGCTTAAGTCTCTGTGCATGGCCCAATGGCTATACCTCTGTAACAGCTCCCATAGAGGCTGCTCTCTAAGCGCCTTGGAGCCAATCAGCGCCCAGCTATCATATCATGTAAGAGCATGGGCCCTGAGCCGACACAGGCGCGGCCGCGGACTGAGATGAACAGTGAGTCACATGTTGGTGACGAGGTGATGCCGGCCTGCCGGACGGGACATATCTGTGACTGTGTGACTGAGCAGGAGGACTCTCAGTGTCTGTCTCTGAGCGGTAAGCTGGGCCCGAAAGCCCTTGTGGTGCACTGTTTGCCTAACTTGCCTGTGGACTTAGACTTCGTTACCGACGGTGACCAGTGGTAAAAAACAGTGAGTACTATCTATTTAATCTATACTACTGCCGAGGAGGTGGAGGACTGGTCACTGGAGTGGAGTGACTCAATCTGCGCCAGGCTGAATATTATTTATTTCTAGAGGGACTGTGTCACTGTGGCCTATTCAAAAACTGTCTGTCTGCTGACATATTTATTTATATTGAGCCATGTCTGTGAGGTACTAGCTCCTGTTTTCCCTGTAAAAAATCTGCACACCATATAAAAGTTGGGAGAAGGGGATGAGAAGGAAGGCTTGCTGCTTATCTGCAGTTTAAATACTGGTTAACATACAGGACAACTTCTCTGTTTCTCCTTTTGATATCTTTTGCTGCCAAAGGTTGAAAGTCAATTCCACACTCCTTCATTTATTAAAAATCCCTGTAATATCACTGCTTGCTTGATCTACTCTGCAAATGTATGCCTTATAGAGTATGAGCTATTCTGTGTGTTTACTAAAAGACTTCAATCTGCTTGTTACAAGGACAATGCTTATTGCTTATGACAATGCTTATTGCTTATGACAATGCTTATTGCTCAGATTGAGCTAAGGATGATTTTTTTTAATACTGTCTGTATATTTAAGATATGCTCAAATCCAGCAGTAATCCAGTCCTATTTTGAAAACATTTAATTTAATTTATTTGTCATTGTCTGTTATCTAGTGCCCTGACACACCAGTGCTACAAGCACTGTGTTATTATCAGCTCTGTGTGTGATGTCTGTGCTGAGACCTAGCTTTTATATACCTATGTGTGTGATGTCATTGCAAAATAGAAAACAATTAAAGGGACTTATCTTTAAAATGTTAGCAATTTTTTTATGCAAAAGTATGCTAGGATAACCTTATAACCCATTTTCTAATCCACATTTTCTAAATAATCTTGGGGCATCTTCTGGGGTGCTTGTATATAAGCTGTTGATCACTGCCCTACAGTGTGAGATGGAGTGTGAGAGGGAGTGAGCGAGACTGAGAGAGATAGACAGTGTGAGAGAGCATGACAGAGTGAGTGAGACAATGTGTGAGAGAGAGTGAGAGAGTTTGAGAGAGAGAGAGTGAGAGAGAGAGAGAGAGAGAGAGAGAGAGAGAGTGTGTGTGTGAGAGAGAGAGAGAGTGTGAGAGAGAGAGTGTGTGAGAGAGAGTGAGAGTGAGTGTGAGAGAGAGTGTGTGAGAGAGTGTGTGAGAGAGGGAGTGTGAGAGAGAGAGTGTGAGAGAGAGAGTGTGAGAGAAAGAGTGTGTGTGAGAGAGAGAGTGTGAAAGAGAGAGTGTATGAGAGAGTGTGTGAGAGAGAGTGTGAGAGAGAGAGTGTGTGAGAGAGAAAGTGTGTGAGAGAGTGTGTGAGAGAGTGTGTGAGAGAGAGTGTGTGAGAGAGAGTGTGTGAGAGAGAGTGTGTGAGAGAGAGTGTGTGAGAGAGAGTGGGGCATATGTATCAAGCTCCGAATGGAGCTTGATGCCCCGTGTTTCTGGCGAGTCATCAGACTGCTGCTCCATAACTTGATGTCATTGCAAAATAGAAAACAATTAAAGGGACTTATCTTTAAAATGTTATCAATTTTTTTATGCAAAAGTATGCTAGGATAACCTTATAACCCATTTTCTAATCCACATTTTCTAAATAATCTTGGGGCATCTTCTGGGGTGCTTGTATATAAGCTGTTGATCACTGCCCTACAGTGTGAGATGGAGTGTGAGAGGGAGTGAGCGAGACTGAGAGAGATAGACAGTGTGAGAGAGCATGACAGAGTGAGTGAGACAATGTGTGAGAGAGAGTGAGAGAGTTTGAGAGAGAGTGAGAGAGAGAGAGAGAGAGAGAGAGTGTGTGTGTGTGAGAGAGAGAGAGTGTGTGAGAGAGTGTGTGAGAGAGAGTGAGAGTGAGTGTGAGAGAGAGTGTGTGAGAGAGTGTGTGAGAGAGAGAGTGTGTGAGAGAGGGAGTGTGAGAGAGAGTGTGAGAGAGAGAGTGTGAGAGAAAGAGTGTGTGTTAGAGAGAGTGTGAAAGAGAGAGTGTATGAGAGAGAGAGTGTGTGAGAAAGAGTGTGAGAGAGAGAGTGTGTGAGAGAGAAAGTGTGTGAGAGAGAAAGTGTGTGAGATGGTGTGTGAGAGAGTGTGTGAGAGAGAGTGTGTGAGAGAGAGTGTGTGAGAGAGAGTGGGGCATATGTATCAAGCTCCGAATGGAGCTTGATGCCCCGTGTTTCTGGCGAGTCATCAGACTGCTGCTCCATAACTTGTCCGCCTGCTCTGAGCAGGCGGATAGACATCGCCACAATACAACCCGATCGAGTACGATCGGGTTGATTGACACCCCCCTGCTGGCGGCCGCGAGTCTGCAGGGGGCGGCATTGCAACAGCAGCTCTTGTGAGCTGCTGGTGCAATGCTGAATACGGCAAGCATATTGCTCGCCGTATTCAGCGATGTCTGTCGGACCTGATCCGCTCTGTCGGATCAGGTCCGACAGACATTGATAACTATAGGCCATAGTGTGAGAGAGAGTGTGTGAGAGAGAGTGTGTGAGGGAGAGTGTGAGAGAGAGTGTGAGAGAGAGAGTGTGAGAGAGAGAGAGTGTGAGAGAGAGAGAGTGTGAGAGAGTGTCAGAGTTAGTGTATATGTGTGTGTGTATAATTGTATGTATGTATATGTATATATATATATATATATATATATATATATATATATATATGTATGTATGTATGTATGTGTGTATGTTTCCTGGGCATATCATTGCCAGTGCCTCACCAGCCTTTGACCGCATCGCACGTCACTGCTCATATGCAAGCACATCACACATACACCCTTTTATACAAATTCATATGCAAGCACATCACACATACACACTTTTATACATACTCATATGCAAGCACATCACACATACACACATTCATATACACACACATCACACATACACACTTTTACACACACTCATATGCAAGCACATCACACATACACCCTTTGGCACACACTCATATGCAAGCACATCACACATACACCCTTTGGCACACACTCATATGCAAGCACATCACACATACACCCTATTATCAATCAAACAAACTGGTAACAAGTAAGGGTTCACAGATTTATGTAATCTCCCTAGACATATACAAAACACGGAAGGGGACTACACTCACAGTCTGGACTGGGTACACATCGCATCACCCTGCAACATGCTCAGCCCTGGGTGCTATAGCACTCTCAGGAAGCTGTGCTGTCTTCAGAGTCACAGGCAGCTGTGCTGTCTTCAGAGTCACAGGCAGTTAACCCCAGGCAAGCCTGGGTGCAAGGCCCATAGGGAAAATGACAAAATGAATTAATACAACACACAGAGAAAGTCCAGCACTCGCTTACAAGATCTCAGCTAAGATTAAAATCAAAACTGGAAGAGTTAGTTACTGCATCTGGCCAAATGGGACAAGCCCAGGTACCACATCAAGGTTTCTTCTAAAACCTGGGTCCCTAATACAGCCATACAAATACAATCTCTCAATCAAACAAACTGGGAACAAGTCAGGGTTCACAGATTTATGTAATCTCCCTAGACATATACAAAACATGGAAGGGGACTGCACTCTCAGACTGGACTGGGTACACATCCCATGACCCTGCAACATGCTCAACCCTGTGTGCTCATTTGCACTCACAGTAAGCTGTGCTGTCTCCAGAGTCACAGGCAGTTAACCTCAGACAGGTCTGGGTGCAAGTACCATAGGGAAGATTACAAAACAAATTAATACAACACACAGAGAAAGTCCAGCACTCGCTTACAAGCTCTGGGAACAAGTCAGGGTAATTTTCCCTATGAGCCTTGCACCCAGGCTTGCCTGGGGTTAACTGCCTGTGACTCTGGAGACAGCACAGCTTCCTGAGAGTGCTATAGCACCCAGGGCTGAGCATGTTGCAGGGTCATGGGATGTGTACAGTCCAGTCTGAGAGTGCAGTCCCCTTCCGTGTTTTGTATATATATATATATATATATATATATATATATATATATATATATATATATATATATATATATTTTTATTATTATTATTTTTTTGCTGATATATGTTTGTGTGTGTGTGTGTGTGTGTGTGGGTGGGGTGCTTGCTGCCCCAAAGAGAAAAGCACATAGATAATAACCTAGATTAAATCATATATTATATACTGTAAACTCAAAGGTGGAAAAAAGTATTTTTTTCCTCATTGTCTGCCATTTAAACTTATAAAAACTTGGATTGAGCACAGAATGGGGTTAAAAACTTTTAGAGCATAAGAAAGCCCCTGGGCAGAAGAATGGTGCTTTAGTTAGCTGGCCAGATCTTAGGAAGAGTAAGGCTGGGAATGTACTCGACCACCCATGCATGCAGCTCACAAATCAAATTGGACATGACCAGGGGCGAAACTACAGGGGGTTCAGAGGTCGCAATTGCGACTGGGCCCCCAAGGGTGGGGGCCCAGCTTCAAATTTTTTTTTTTTTAAATGAAAAACGTTGACCTGCCTCTGCCTGCACTGATATCATGTGAGTGTGACATGATGCTTCACTAGTGTCTCTGACTACAGGGGTTAGTCTTTCTGTTTTACCCATTGGTGTTTATGTGTGTGTGTGTATGTATGTATGTGACTGTGTGTGTATGTATGTATGTATGTATGTGTGTGTGTGTATGTATGTATGTGACTGTGTGTGTATTTATGCATGTATGTGTGTGTGTGTGTGTGTATGTATGTATGTGACTGTGTGTGTATTTATGCATGTATGTGTGTGTGTGTGTGTGTGTATGTATGTTACTGTGTGTATTTATGCATGTATGTGTGTGTGTGTATGTATGTATGTGACTGTGTGTGTATTTATGCATGTATGTGTGTGTGTATGTGTGTATGTATGTATGTATGATGTATGTGACTGTGTTTGTATTTATGCATGTATGTGTGTGTGTGTGTATGTTTGTGGAACCAGCACATTACAGACCTTGTTACTACAGCATGGGGGTAGGGGGTAACCCGTGTCAGTCTATACAGTACCACTATATACAGTACGGGGGGGCTGGACCATGTCACAGACTACTGTGGTCACTTTATAAATTACTGGTGCAGGTAGGGTCAGGCCAGGCATCTCACCAGCAGATTACAGACTGTGTCACTGACTCACTATATACAGTACTGGTGGGTTAAACAGTGTCACTATATGCAGTAACAGGGGGTCAGATCATCTCACAGACTGTGGGCACAGGGTACCTTCTTTTCAGACATGTAATCTGATTGGTGGGGGGAGGCCCTTCTTAGATTTTTGCACCTGGGCCCTGTGGTTTCTAGTTACGCCTCTGGACATGACAAAACACAGCTTTCACTGCCGGGCCCTCTTACCATAGATAATTTTGTCTCTATCCTCCTGTCTGAAAATTTGCTTTGTGCAGTGTGTGCCGTCTCAAGTAGTAAAACTACTGACAGCACCGTGCATGAGGGAAAAAAGAAGGGGAGGGGATGGAAAGGAAGGAGGAAGGGAGGGAAAAGGTTTCAGGCTATTAGGTTGTTTAAAGGAGCGGTGTTGCCTTAAATTACACCACCGCTCTGAAATAGCTGTGCTGCTGTCACTATGCCCTGGGAAATTGCCCTGTTAACAATTCAAGTTAAAAAACAAACAAAAAAAAAAACGGTTGAATTTTAAGACAATTTGCAAAACTCTGACTTCATGGCTCTGAGACAGGGACTCTCACTCACTTGCTTCCTTAAGATCGCTGGCTCTCACAATCCCTGTTCCCTTCACCAGTGGTGCCACAATGTCTGCGGACTGCAGAGGCTGTTGTGTCACATGTGATGTCACCATCCTGAGGCTGCAGAATTGGTGGATTTTTAGGGTTGTTCCAGGTACTAAAAAAGGCCACTCGTTATATGAAATTACAGATTATGAGTAATGAATAGGTGGGCGGGGCTATGGGAGCTGGTGGCCCAACGGGCATTTGCCCGCCATGCCCAATGGTCAGTCCGGGCCTGCCGCTGCAACATGTAATACAGGAGACCTGCATATTCTACACGCAATGGCCAATTTTTCAGCGGTATAGCCGTACCGCACAACTTGCAATTTTGTTGAAAGCACAGTATTGCAGCATAAACCAGAAGCTAAAGATTTGCAATAGTCAGCAATGGAGACTCACACAACTGCATAAATGAGTTGCCAAAAATTACAGATTTGCAAGAAACCGTGGCTGGTCCCATAAAGCCTGTAATTACAATAGTGCATGAAGCTGCAGCAGACCCCAGTAAGTCTTTTTCCAGTGTTGTATCATCTGTGCCTCCTCTATTTAAAGTACCCCAAGTATCTGCACCAAGTTTTAAAAATGGAAATGCTACTGTTTCCTTTACTGACCCACCTTCAGCTTCCAGACACGAATCTTGGAGAGGCCCAAAGTCTTTTCCTAATTTACCTGGTAAAAATCCTTTTAAGAGGAGGAATTTTGTCAGATTAACCTATTGTAGCCATCATGAAGATGACAGAGGTCTGGAGTATGTGTGCCAGGTGCTTATTAATCCCTTAATGACCAAGGAAGTGTCAGGCATGTCCTACAAAAAAATACAGTTAAGGACCAAGGATGTGCCTGACACGTCCTCTGGGATTTCAAGCACTTGAAATGCTGATGATCACTTCCAGACGCTTTCAGGGTATTGCAGTGATGCCTCGATATTGAGGCATCACTGCAATACCCTTTTTTACCCACCGATGCAGAGAGGGCTACTCTCTGCATCAGCCATCGATGGTGCAGAGCGTTGGCGGGTGGGAGCCGTAGCAAGGAGGCGGGTGAGCGGCCCATCGTTGGTTAGTTCCGTATCTGCGTGATGTGGCGGGAGCGCGAGGGGTGTGCGCAAGCGCCACATTTACATGAATGTATTGTAAATGTATGGGAAGGAGGGAGAGGGAAGGGGGATAAAGGTTGGGCAAGGGATCTGGGAGGGGGATAGGGTATTGAGGGGGGGCAGCTACACTACAGAAAATGTTTTATTGCATATAAAAAAATTAAAAAACACATTTTTTTTGGCAAACTGGGTACTGGCAGACTGCGGTCAGTACCCAAGATGGTGGCAAATAGGTAGAGGGGGAGGGTTAGAGAGCTGTATGGGGGGATCAGGGAGGTTGGGGGCTAAGGGGGGATCCAACACTGCAGAATCAATAAAAAAAAAAAGTAAAACAAAAAAAAAATGCTTTTTATTTTAGTACTGCCGGACTTTCTGCCAGTACTTAAGATGACGGTGACATTTTTTTCCAGATGTGCAAGAAAATAAAAATGTTTCCCAGCAGTTATTTACTAAAGTCAAAACTGAACTAAGGGAACTAGGATATTGTTGTTTAAGCTCTTTAAAGTATGAGCAGAATTGCTGTTCTGTAGGTAATTTTAATCCTGACACATTGGAGTTCTGTAAAGAAAGGAGAGAGAAAAAGAGTAAATTCCAAGTTACATGATAATGGGGTGGTGTTTAAGGATACAACTAGAATACTTAAGTTTATGGGGTCGAATTATTAAGCTCCGAATGGAGCTTGATGCCCCTGTTTCTGCGCGAGCCTTCAGATTGGTCCGGCTGCTCTGAAGCTGTGGACATCAATCTGCCCGATCCTATATGATTGGGCTGATTGAAACTCCCTGCTAGCGGCAGATTGGCCGTAAATCTGCAGGGGGTGGCATTGCACAATCCGTTCACAAAAACTGCTTGTGCTATTGAGCGGATCATGTCGGACAGACCAATGATAAATCAGCCCCTATATCTGGATATTTTAGGGGGGGACTTTTTGATAAAATTGACCAAGATCAGTCTTGCATTGACACATTTCTTGAGGCAGTCACTGTACCTCATTTGGAGCCAGATAAACAAGATTTGCTTACTGCCCCCATTGACCAGTCTGAAGTAACCTTGGCTGTTGCTTCTTTAAATAACAATAAATCCCCAGGTTCTGATGGTTTAACTGCTGAGTTTTATTTAAAATGTTAGTAGTTTGATAATTCCCATTCTTACTAAAGTTTATAATGAAGTTCTAGAGGGGAGAGGCCTTTGTTCTTCTTAGTATAAGTCTCTTTTGATTTTGCTTAATAAGAAAGTAGAATGTACTGATATTAGGAATTGGTGTGCCATAGCTCTCCTTAAAGGGACACTAAACCCAACATTTTTCTTTCATGATTCAGGTAGAGAATACAATTTTAAACAACATTCCAATTTACTTATTTTATCTAATTTTCTTCATTCTTTAGATATTTATTTATTTATTTATTTATAAAATATTTTGCCAGGAAGGATACATTGAGATTTCTCTCGTTTTCAAGTATGTCCTTTGTTGAAGAAATATCAATGCACATGGGTGAGCCAATCACACAAGACATCTTTGTGCAGTCACCAATCAGCAGCTACTGAGCCTATCTAGATATGCTTTTCAAGCAAAGGATATCAAGAGAATGAAGCAAATTAGATAATAGAAGTAAATTAGAAAGTTGTTTAAAATTTCATGCTCTTTCTAAATCATGAAAGAAAACATTTAGGTTTCATGTCCCTTTAATGTTGATTATAAAATGTTGTCATCAATTTTGTGTAAAACACTTGGAAGCGTAATGGAGAAGTTAATCAGTCTCTGATCGTATAGTACTGAATGAATATACCTATTCATTCAATACTATGTTACAAGGCAAATTAGCGCATGCACATTGTAAAGTAATCGGAGAATAATGCATGGGCATTGAAGATTAGCATTGACAAGTAGCGCATGCGCAATTGAATCCGGGGTTGTGCACATGCATTTTAGAGGCGTAGAGAGCAGGTGAGACCGCTGAAGACGTCACAAAATGCCGAAGAAGGAAGTAGGGCTTGGGAGGAGTCGGGAGACAAACGGTAGGGAATTAGAAATTAATTTTTTAAGAAAAGTATTTGAAAAATAAAAAAAATAACTTAGAGACTATTATAAGGTGATAGTGAAAAATGGTAGATTTGATTCAATAAAGGATAACTTTACCTTCACTTTAAGTCATTTTTATGCTATGAATATTTTCCATATAAAACCAAAAGAAAGCATCAAAGGGGCAGCAAAGTCAAAATTAAACTTTTTATGGTTTTGAAAGAATTGAAATTTTAAGCAACTTTCTAATTTACTTCTATTATAAAATTTGCTTTGCTGTCTTAAAGGGACAGTCTACACCCCTATTAAGCATCGCTTATATGTTATATCTACTGCAGATCGTTCAAACTCACCCCACTTCAGTGACCATAGTGATCCACCTCCGGACTTATTCATATTCCAAACTCAGTGTTTCTAACTTGTAAATGGCTGCCATGCCCCTACTAATATTAGATCATCCATCCTCTCTATTAAAAACATCCAATCAAAAATAGATCACGGATGGAAAAACTTGATCGCGCTTTCGTCGTTTAGCGCATGCGCACACGCTGTGGAACTAAAAAACCGGAACCTATCACAAGGACGCGTCTAGCGTCGGAACAAAAAAACTATAAGGGGAATAGAAAACGTGAAGCGCAGACGGACTTTTGCTTTCACGTCACTTCCGGATATTCGGGCATGCGTATTCACACGCATCTGATGTATGTGACTGACCGTGCACGAGCATGGATCACATAGAGAAGCTCCCAAAAATTTACAAGGAGAAGTGGATGGGCGGAGTTTGGCGGCCATTTATATCGGCTGTAAATAAACTTTTAGTTTCAGAGATGTCGGTTGTACAATCAAGAGATAAAGATTAGAGCGGGTGAGTTAGCACTATCAATGATAAATAAACAGTATAAGCGATGCTTAATATGGGTGTAGACTGTCCCTTTAATGTTTTTTGTTTAAAAGTAAATCTAGGCAGGCTCATAGGATCGCAGAAGCATACATGTGTCTGTATCACTCTATGGAAGCAGTGTTTGCAACAATATATAACACTGCTCCAATATTGCAAGATTCTGCTGCCATTGATTACTAAAAACACGTGCATGCTCCTGAGCTCCTATGAGCTTACCTAGATTTAATTATCAACAAAGGATACTAAAAAAATTAAGCAAATTTGATAAAAGAAGTAAATTACAAAGCTTCTTAAAATGCCATCCTTAATCTGAATTATGAAAGTTTAATTTTTAACTTTACTGTCCCTTTAACATATTTGCCATTAAGATTGTTTCCAATTTGGAAAAGTTAACTCCTTTCTTGTCCATAAAGTTGCAAACATATAGACACCAAGATCCATATATATTATCAATTAAAGCAGCTGGAAAAAAATTAGATGTCATTTTTCATTTTTTAAGAAGCTTTCTAATCATACTTTAGGTTATTTTATATATTCTGAAATGGTTAATAATATGCATTTTCTTAATTGGATCCCGACAGCTTAAATTCATGTTAGAAAAAATGCCAAGTTTCCTTTTGGCACTCTTTTTTTTCCACTATCTTGTATTCATCTACAAGACTGTCAACTAAAATAAGACTTCGCAATTCAACTTGTTAGGGATCAGATCAAAGCAGAACATCCTTTCATCCCCATGTTGTATAATCCCATACCTGTCAAAGTCCATTATTTCAAAAAAAGTCTTATAATTTTAACAAGTAAAAATCTTGAAGAGAAACTATAAAAACGGTCTCAAACTTTTTTTGGAGTTTCAAAATGTATTTAAATAAATCAACATTGCATAGCTATAGAAGAAAGGCAACGGTTGTCAAAATGGGGCAGAAAGCAAGTAATTGTGTATTTTCCAAGCCCTTCAGTGAACATTTATTTTTAGATCAGAGGCATTGGTTTTAAATCATTAAATTTAGAGTTATACTATAAAATACAATTAAGAATGTTTTTAATTACAATAAACATAATAATGTATATAGAATTAGATAATCATATGAATTAATATCAACAGTGATATTGATTTATAGAAAAAAGGATCTAAATATTTTTTATTATATAAATTTCCCTCATTCTCTCTCTCTCTCTCTCTCTCTCTCTCTATATATATCTATATATATCTATCTATCTATCTATCTATCTATCTATCTATCTATCTATCTATATATATCTATATATATATATATATATATATATATATATATATATATATATATATATATATATATATGTATATAAAGTCAAAGAAAATATTTGGATTGTTCAAGCGTCTTGTTACTAAGTTATTTTAAGCTATATATTTTTTTTTTTGCATTGCAACAGAATAATTGTGTTATGTTTTAATTATGCACCTGTGCAGTCTTGGTACTGGACTCACTGGTTAAAATTTTGATGAAGGTTAGATCCACATATTAAAGGAACAATACTTGTAGAGGTGGATTCAGTAAACAATTGAATGCATATTAGCTGTAGAATGGAGACTTGCAAGCATATTAATGTAGGTGAAGCAGCAATCCAGTAATATAGGCCCAGTCCAGTAAATGATAAACAGGGTAAAAAGCACTGCAATGTAGGAGCAATCTGGGTACATCAGCTTAAGCCAGTAAATGTCAAACAGATTAAGTCATATAAGAGGTTCTTTAAGTATGGAGCAAACTCTAGCAGTCTGCTAGAATCATCATTCAGCAAGCAAAGCAGGGTAATACATAGGTATTGAGGCATCAAGATGCATAAACAGGGTCATACATGGGTGTTCAGACTGTAAGAGGTTAAACTTATAGCAGCATCCATCAAGCTCAGTGAGGTTAAACAAGGAGATCATAAACCAATAGTAAGGCTGTTAAAGTTTAATATCTGCTAATTTTCAAAAGGCAAATCAAAGAAACAGAGACATACACAGGTACTCAGACAAGTGTGGGTAAAAGCTATTGCTTATAATAAGATGGTGCAAGCAAAGTAACACATGTTTCAGCACTAGTCAGAGATGTGATCCAGTGACAAGTCAAGAGGCACTAGGAGCCGGAGGTCATACATGGAAATCAGCAGCAGAAACGATAATCACACCCAGAGAACTGACAGAATGACTAAAAAGGACAGTCAACACCAGAATGTTTGTTGTTTAAAAAGAAAGATAATCCCTTTATTAACCATTTCCTAATTTTGCATTACCAACACAGTAATATTAATATACTTTTTACCTCTGTGATTACCTTGTATCTAAGCCTCTGCAAACTGCCCCCTTATTTCAGTTCTTTTGACAGACTTGCATTTTAGCCAATCAGTGCTCACTCCAGGGTAACTTGACGTGCATGAGCTCAATGTTATCTATATGAAACACATGAACTAATGCCCTTTAGTGGTCAAAATGCATTCAGATTAGAGGCAGTCTTCAAAGTATAAGAAATTAGCATATGAACCTCCTAGGTTTAGTTGTCAACTAAGAATACCAAGAGAACAAAGCAAAATTGGTAATAAAAGTAAATTGGAAAGTTGTTTCAAATTACATTTCCTATTTAAATCATGAAAGTTTTTTTTGGACTTGATTGTCTCTTTAAAAGATGGTTTCAGAACAGTGTGAGAGCAGCTTTAAGAGCACACCAAGCAATACCTCTACAATGATGGTAATATAGAAAACATAATATGACAAACTCTATTACTACCACAAAACTGCTCTTCTTTCTAATCCATTAGCATTTGCTATGCAAACACTATACATTCATCTACGTTTTTTAACGTCATTCCAATTCATTATCGGTTTTGACTTTTTTAATTGAGTTAAACCACCTAAATTACAAATATGCTGTATGATGAAAATATTATTTTCTCATAATTCCATTGAGTAAACACACACACAAACTATAAGAAACAGGCTTACATGGAAGCAAAATATGTGTGGTCTATGAAAAAGTAAAATAATGTTGCTAACTGATTTAATATTGAGGTTGTCAGCCACATGTGCTTGAAAATAGTTTATTCACATAACCACTGCAATTTGGTCATTTTCAGAATTAACATTTTTAAAACATCTGCAATCATAGATGAGCAATTTCATAATTAAAAAGTTATATGATAAATTGAAAGATTTTTTTTTTTTTTTTTTAAACTTGCAAATAATTATCCTTACATATATACTAAGCATACAAAGCAAACAAAAGAAAACAAAACAAACCAACAAAAAAAAAACAAGAATAGCTAAGCTATGCAGTAAGGCCACAAAGTGTTTTTAAGAAATCCAAAACTAATGCTAAAAGCTGCTCAAAAACATTTTCCTGATTGATTGGAGTACCACTGTTGAAGCATTAGGGTAGTTTAGCAGGGTAAAACCAGTTGTACGTAACATGATTATTTTGTTTTCTAATGGATTGGAATCGTATAGCTCTTTTAATTTATTGCAGAAGAACACCCAGTTAATAAATGGCTAAACACCTTGAGATTTTAATTTAAAATATTTAGCGATGCACAGTAAAACACTTATATTTTGCCCACTTTTCATGTTACCTTATAAGGCAAACCTTGTGTCACACCTGTGCCCGCAATTGATCTTGGAAACTCCAGTCACCAAGGGCTCGATGATTGAAAGCTCTCTGGGCTGGCGAGATTATTAAAGAATGCTCGCCAGTCCTTCTATTTTCCTGGTGGAATGATCTAAAGCCACTTTTTACCCTGAAAACAGGGTGTCTCGCTAAGGGGCGTATACTGCATTTTAATATGAAAAATGCACAATTAAATTTGTATTTTAAACATCATACAAAACAAATATTTGAACCAATCACACAAAAATAAGCAGGGAAAAATAGTATTGTTAAGGTGCATCAAAAATTGTAACAAAATTCTTCACCAAAAATCATATTTCTTTCATGTAATTAGCAAGAGTCCATGAGCAAGTGACGTATGGGATATACATTCCTACCAGGAGGGGCAAAGTTTCCCAAAGCTTAAAATGCCTATAAATACACCCCTCACCACACCCACAATTCAGTTTTACAAACTTTGCCTCCCATGGAGGTGGTGAAGTAAGTTTGTGCTAGATTTCTACGTTGATATGCGCTCCGCAGCAGGCTGAAGCCCGGTTTTCCTCTCAGAGTGCAGTGAATGTCAGAGGGATGTGAAGAGGGTATTGCCTATTTGAATACAATGGTCTTCCTCTAGGAGATCTATTTCATAGGTTCTCTGTTATCGGTCGTAGAGATTTCTTCTCCTACCTCCCTTTTCAGATCGACGATATACTCTTATATACCATTACCTCTGCTGATTCTCGTTTCAGTACTGGTTTGGCTATCTACTATATGTAGATGAGTGTCCTGGGGTAAGTAAGTCTTATTTTTTGTGACACTCTAAGCTATGGTTGGGCACTTTATACGTAAAGTTCTAAATATATGTCTTTAAACTTATATTTGCCATGATTCAGGATAATCAGTATTCCTTCAGTCAGACTGTCAGTTTCATTATTTGGGATAATGCATATGAATAAATATTTTTTTCTTACCTTGAAAATTTTCAATTGACTATTTTTCCCTGCGGGCTGTTAGGCTCGCGGGGGCAGAAAATGCTTCATTTTATTGCGTCATTCTTGGCGCAAACTTTTTTGGTGCAAAATTTTGTCATTTCCGGCATCGTAGTTGACGCCGGAAGTTGTTTGAAGTTACGTCATTTTTTTGACGCATGTGTATTCAGACTTTTTTTGTGCCAAAAACTGTGGGCGTCGGTTTCGACATCAGAGGATGTGGCATCATACTTGGCGCCAAAAAATATGGGCGTTGTACTTAGCGTCAATAATGTGGGCGTCATATTTGGCGCCAGAAATGTGGGCGTCATACCTGTTCCACTTTTTTTCTCACATTATTTAAGTCTCACTTTTTTGTTGCTTCTGGTTGCTAGAGGCTTGTTTATTTTGCATTTTTTCCCATTCCTGAAACTGTCATTTAAGGAATTTGATAATTTTGCTTTATATGTTGTTTTTTTCTATTACATATTGCAAGATATTCAAAACACTGTTCCTGTTTCAAGAGATGCTGAGGGATTCCTGTTGACTGATATCAGTCCTACCAAAGCTAAGTTCATTTATTTTAATGTTATGAATGTTTATCTTTAGCTATGGTTTGTAATAAGTTATCATGATAAACTTTTACATGCAGAATCCATTAGTATTTATGCTTTATCTATTGCTATTCTTTTTATATCTTATGTACAAGATATACTTAGAAATTTATAAGAATATTTTTCTGATTCTATTTTAAAGGCTTTGTCTGATGTCCCGCCTTCTAATAAAATTTCTAGGTTTTTTTCAAACTTCTTTTAGTTGATGAAGTTTCAAATGACCAACAACATAATGAATTATCCTTCTCTGATGGTGCTTTTTTTCTCTTTCAGAATTTTTCTTCATCAGATATTGACACTAACAAATCTACTTTTTTATTCTTTAATAGAGTACATTTGTTTCCTTGTTCAAAAGGTGTTGATTATTTTGGATATTGAAATATCTAGTTCTTTTGATTTTAAAGACTAGCTAACATTTTTATTCTGCTTGTTTATCTTCTGTGGTTTCTTCAGAGGTTTTTTTTCCAGTTCCTGATTCTAGGGAATGGAATAGGCTGAGAATTTTCTTTTAGTCCTTCTTTAAGGTTTTTTAAATTGTATTCTTTGCCGGCAGTTAGTTTTCAGTTTTGAGGAAAGATTCCCCAAGTTAATGGGGCTATCTCTACTCCTGCTAAATATACTATTATTCTTATAGCAAATAGTATTTATTTTTTCCTTCAGATGGTCGTATCTTATTTAAGGAAAATTATTTTCAGGTACTTTTCTTAGACCTGTAATTTATTTGGTTGATGTTGCAATTGCTGCATCTTTCTGGTTGGATACTTTAAGATCAAGTATCGGATTATGATTTGTTTTAGCATTGTTAAAAGGACAAAATCTTCTACTTTTTTGAAGTTCAGACTAAGTGCTATTGCATTGCTTGTTATCTTGCATTTGTTGATTATGCAAGTCCAGTGTGTTGTCTGATCCTTTAACTTGATTAACATGCTAATAATTTCATTTTATTAAATATTTCGCAAATGAGGTTTAATCTATGTCTTTAGCTATTTTTGCTAGAAGAACTTTGTGATTTCAATCTTGGAATTCTAATTTGATTTCTAAAAACCATATTTCTTTTTTTCCAAGATAATCAATTATTTGGTTCATAATTGGATTAAATTCTTTAACTGTTACTCTGGGCTTCAAGATTGAGTTCTAAGACTAAAACTTTAAGCTTATATTAGTTTTCTGTTCTTACTAAGGAATGGAATCCTGAATTCTTCTCCAAGTAACATGTTTATAATTGGAAGTTTTTTTCTTCATTCAATTAAACCTTTTAAAAGTTCAAAGTCAGCTCCCCAAATTTGCTTGTAGGTGCGGTTCTTATTTCAGCTTGGCTGGTAAGGGGCAGGTTAAGACTTTTTTTGGAATTTGTTTGGTTCTATTCGGTCCAAACTTCTTAGACTTTGGGTACAGAATAGGATTCAGAATAAAACCGTCTGTGAGAAGTCTTTTTTCTCTATCATATTCCAGCTATTCCAGTAAGACTAACACTTTCCTGAAGTGTGTTTCAGACCTATATGTTTTGGGTACTGGTGAAGTGCGGCTGGTCACCCGTTGGGGCTCAAGCGCTGCTCAGACCTGGAGTTTTCTGGGGTATTTATTCCAGTTTCATTTTAGCAACTGGGTTTTGGGGTTTTATTCAAGACTATTCATTGTTCCAAAGATAGAAAATCTTTTTGAATTGTCATATAAGTGTACCATCTTTTAGAATGGTATTTATGGTCTATTCTGCCTTTTTGGTTAGTGATGGCATTATTTGTTTACAATAGATATAATAGATGCATATCTTTATTTTCTGTTTTCATTCAGATTATTTTTATTTTCTGAGATTCTCTTTTTTTGACAAGCATTACCAATTTGTTGCTTTTCCTTCTGGTCTAGCGACAGCTCTAAGAATCTTTTCAAGGTTCTCAGTGTTCCTTATTTGGACGGTATCGTGGTACTGGCTCAGTCTTTTCGTTCTGCGGAATCTCATACGATTCAACTTTGTTGTTTCTTCAAGACATGGTTAGAGGATCTTTTTTATCAAAAGCTCCTTGATTCCTCACACAAGGGTCACCTTTTTTAAGTTTCCAGATAGATTGTGTCAATGTTTTTGTCTCTAACAGACAAGTGACAAGTTTATTGGGTTCCATTTGTCGGAACCTTCAGTCTCTATTATTTCCTTCAAGTTGCTATATATGCATGGAAGTTTTAGGTTTCATGGCTGCAGCATTGGATTCGATTCCCTTTGCTCATTTCATAGGAAACCTTTCCAGTTTTTTATGCTGAATAATGGTGCAGGGATTCTAGGATATCACTTTTTATATCTTTGAATCCTAATGTTTAACTATCTTTGATTCGGTGGTTAAGATCACCATCATTTAGTTCTACAGGTCTCTTCGGTTCTTTCAACCTGGACCATGATCTCTACAGATGCGAGTCTTTTAGGTTGGGAGGCTGTCTGAGGATCTCTGTCAGCACAAGGGGTTTGGAAATCTCAGGAGGCAAGATTACCATTTGATATTTTGGAACTCCGTGCATTCTCAGAGTTCTTCAGTTTGGTTTCTTTTTGAAGAAGAGACGTTTTTTTCAGATAGACAATGTCACGACTGTGGCATATGTCAATCATCAGGGTGGGACTCTCAGTCTTTAGGCTGTGACAGAAGTGTCTCGGATATTTGCTTGAACTAAATCCAGCTCCTATCTAATTTCTGTGGTCTTTTTCCCAGGTATAGACAATTGGGAAGCGGATTATCTCTGTTAATCAAGCTTTACATCTGGGAGAATGGTCTCTTTACCCAGATATGTTTTTCAATTTTTCAGATGTGAGGGCTTCCAGAAATAGATCTGATGGCATCTCATCTAGACAAGGAACTTCCCAGGGGCCTATTCAGGTTCTGGGATCTTTAGGCGGTAATAGTGTTTGCATTAACACTTCCTTGGAATTATCAATCTGCCTATATTTTTTCATTTCTGGTTCTTCTTTTCAGAGTGATTTTCTAAATCATCAGAGACCAATCTTTGGTGTGGCTGGTGGCTCCAGCATGGCCACCCAGGTTTTGGTATATGGTTCTTGTTCGGATGTCCAGTTGCCAATCTTGGTTACTTCCATTAAGGCCAGACCTTATATCTTAACATTCGTTTTTTTCATCAGGAATTCAAACTTTTAATTTGATGGTATGAAAATTTAACGCTTGGTACTTAGTCATAGAAGTTTCTCTGACTCAGTGTTTAATATTATGTTGCAGGCTCGTAAATCTGTGTCTAGTAGGATTTATTATCGAGTTTGGAAGATTTTCATTTCATGATGCTCTTCTTATGAATTCTCTTGGCATTCTTTTAGAATTCCTAGGATTTTATAGTTTCTTCATAAGGTTTTGTCTGCATGTTCCTTGAAAGGACAAATCTCTGCTTTTCTGTGCTGTTTCACAGTAAGAATTGCTAAATCTTTCTGATATTCATTGTTTTGTTCAGGCTTTGGTTCATATCAAGCCTGTCATTTAAGCCAATTTCTCCTCCTTGGAGTCTTATTTTGGTTCTGAAGGCTTTTCAGACTCTTCTATTTGAGCATGTGCTTTCTTTGGACATTAATTACTTTCATGGAAAGTATTGTTATTTTTAGACATCTCTTCAGCTAGAACAGTTTTTTGAATTATCTGTTTTTTCTTGTGAATCTCCTTTTTCTGATTTTTCATCAGGTAAGGTGTTTTTTGCTGTCATCATTTCAATTTTTACCTAAAGTTGTGAATTCTAACAACATTAGTGGAGGAATTATTGTCCCTTCCTTGTGTCCTAATCCTAAGAATTCTTTGGTAAGATTCTTACATTCTTTGGATGTGGTAAGAGTTTTGAAATATTATGTTGAAGCTACTCAGTTTTCAGACAGACTTCTAGTCTATTTGTTATCTTTTCTGGTTTTAGGAAAGGTCAGAAGGCTTCTGCCTTTTCTTTGGCATCTTGGTTAAAGCTTTTGATTCATCATGCTTATTTGGAGTTGGGGTAATCCCCGCCTCTGAGGATTACGGCTCATTCTACTAGGTCAGTTTCTACTTCCTGGACTTTTAAGAATGAAGCTTCTGTTGATCAGATTTGCAAAGCAATGACTTGGTCTTCTTTGCATACTTTTACTAAATTCTACCATTTTGATGTTTTCTCTTCTTCAGAAGCAGTTTTTCGTAGAATAGTACTTCAGGCAGCTGTTTCAGTTTGATTCTTCTGCTTATATTTCAGTTTTTTTCATTATAAAAATTGAAACTCTTTGATTTGGGTAGTGGATTAATTTTTTTCAGCGGAATTGGCTGTCTTTATTTTATCCCTCCCTCTCTAGTGATTCTTGCGTGGAAGTTCCACATCTTGGGTATCTGCTATCCCATACGTCACTAGCTCATGGACTCTTGCTAATTACATGAAAGAAAACATAATTTATGTAAGAACTTACCTGATAAATTAATTTCTTTCATATTAGCAAGAGTCCATGAGGCCCACCCTTTTTTGTGGTGGTTATGATTCTTTTGTACAAAGCACAATTATTCCAATTCCTTATTTTTTGATGCTTTCGCTCCTTTCTTATCACCCCACTTCTTGGCTATTCGTTAAACTGAATTGTGGGTGTGGTGAGGGGTGTATTTATAGGCATTTTAAGGTTTGGGAAACTTTGCCTCTCCTGGTAGGAATGTATATCCCATACGTCACTAGCTCATGGACTCTTGCTAATATGAAAGAAATGAATTTCTCAGGTAAGTTCTTACATAAATTATGTTTTTAACAAAAACGTAAAATTTGTATGTAATTTACACAGGAATAAATCAAATTAAATATGCACAGCGTAAATCGTAATTTTAATACACTGGATGTGCAAAAATCACACAGAAGTTTGTAATTATAAATACAAAATACAAAGCGTAATTGTTTATTTTTTCGTAAAATGGGCATTCCATGGGTGTATATGAAAATGTCTCTCTTAATCCCAGCATAATTGTATAAAGATTTTCGCACTGCAGATATCACAGTTTTTTTTCTCGCCAACTAAAAGGTGGCAAGATTTTCTCAGAACACTCAAAATAATTATAACCCTAATAGAAAAACAAATATATACGAAAATATAGGCAAATGTAAGATGCTCTATGTAGAAAGCAGCATAATGGGAGTTATATTGGCTGCAGGATTTTAATTTTAAAGTGTTCCCTGTGCTAACTTTGCTTTAAGGAGCAAAGTATCCCTATCCAGCGAGCTCCAATACTTTTAATTGGAGCCATCTTGCCACTCGCAGGGACTGCCCCTTTTTACGATCATTCCACCGTGGCAGCCCTGTGAGAGTCGGCGAGAAAAAGTGGCTTTGAGCAGGCGAAGTTTATATCATCGAGCCTTAAGTTTTCTGCATTTCTTCTTCAGTCACTGATGTGCTGTTGCTCAGTGTTACCTGACCTTGGCCTGTCTGACCTCTCTTCAGCTTGTGAATCCTGTGTATCCAGTCCTAGGCTCTGGTGTGGGCATTCTTTCAGTCCTTGTCACTTGTGTTGACATTTCTCCTGTCCTAGGTCTGGTTTGGGCACTCAGTCCTGTGCTCAGCTCTGCATATTACAAGTCCTGTGTCTACTGAGTTCAGCTCTACAGATTCCAAGTCCTGTGTCTCCTGAGCTCAGCTCTACAGATTCCAAATCCTGTGTCTCCTGAGCTTAGCTCTATAGATTCCAAGTCCTGTGTCTCCTGTGCTCAGCTCTGCAGACTCCAAATCAAGTGTCCAGTGTACAGTTTCACAGATTCCAAGTCTTTTGCAAAACAAATGAATAAAAACAAGATATTACTTTGTCCCTTTAATCTCTGTCAGAAATAGGGTTAGTTGCATGAATCCTCAGTTTACTTATTAAACACAGTTTACAAACAGTATTTCATTTCCAGAGTTGGAGCTGAAGCTGGTCTACCTCTGTAATGTGAGAACTGACACGTTACACTACATTTTACAGCTGAAACCTTCCCAAGTAATGCACTCTCTTGTCTGTTCTCTACTATCGAATGTGAGTTCTTGTTAATCTTATCCTCACTATAACTTTTCCCAAGTAGCTTTCATGTTCTTTTCTTCGCACTTCTGTAGTTTGGAGACTCCCTATGAGCCAATATCCACTGTGTTTATAGGAAGTGAAGTACTACAAATCTACTTTCTCTGCCAGAAAATATAAGGGAACTATGGGCAAGATTAAAAGTGGCGCACGCAAACACTGCCAGAAGTAAACTTTTAACAAGTGGAAAGTAAAATGTTCTCCCCCCCCATAGACTTCAATGGAGAGTGCAAACTGAAAAAAACACTTATCGCTCACGTGCTAACCCGACACCGATTATTTAGAATATTTTAGTAAATCTATAATAATTTTATTATTTACTAGGCAGTCTATTTTTAAAAAAAACTACAAACCACAAAGCACAAATTACACAAAATTAAAAAATGTAAAATTACAGAAAAAAATAAACAAACCTATCCAAAATAAAAAAATTAAACCTAAACTAATACCCCTATAAAAAATCACCCCAAAAATAAAAACACCCACTAATCTAATACTAAACTACCAATAGCCCTTAAAAGGGCTTTTTTAGGGCATTGCCCTAAGTTAAACATCTCTTTTACCTAAACAAATTACCAATTAACCCCTAACAGTAAAACCCCCCTCCCCAAAAAATAAAAAAAACCTAACACTAAAAAAAACTAAACTACTCCTTTTCCAGCCCAAAAAACTCTAATCTAAAAAAAAAGATGAAGACTAATTCCAGAATAGGTACTCACCGTTCCTGAAGTCCAGCGGAGAAGGTCGTCTTCTTCCAGACGGCTCCATCATCTTCTATCTTCATCCAGAACCAAGGCGGCACAGAGCAGAGGTGCGGAGCTGTCTTCCCCGATACGTGGATCCTCAGCGGCAGACCTTAATGGCAGCAGTCCTCGGTGCCGGTCCTTGGTGGCGGTGTTCCTCGGTGGCGTGGAGGCTCCTCTTCATCTAATGTCCGTCGCACATTGAAAATTCAATGCAAGGTACCGCATTCAATTTGGGGTACCTTGCATTCCTATTGGCTGAAATTTTTAAATCAGCCAATAGGATTAGAGCTACTGAAATCCTATTGGCTGTTCAAATCAGCCAATGATATTTCAGTAGCTCTCATCCTATTGGCTGATTTCAAAATTTCAGCGAATAGGAATGCAAGATACCCCAATAAATATAATATTTTTGGGGTTTCTATTATTTTTAAGTTTAGGAATTTAATGGGCTGTAAAAGAGCTGATTGCCCTTTTGAGGGCAGTAAAAGAGCTGAATGCCCTTTTAAGGGCAATGCCCATACAAATGCACATTAAGGGGCAAAGGGTAGTTTAGGTTTTTTTAGTGTTAGGTTTTTTTATTTTGATTGCATCAGCCAATAGGATTTTTCCTACCTTAATTCCGATTTGCTGATAGAATTCTATCAGCCAATCGGAATTAAAGGGACGCCATCATGGATGATGTCATTTAAAGGAACCTTCACTCAGTCGTAGCCGTGGAAAGAAGAGAATGCTCCGCGTCGGATGTCTTGAAGATGGACCTGCTCCAGACTTCTGCTGGTCTGGAGGACCACTTCTACCCGGCTTGGATTAAGACTTCTGCCCACCTGGAGGACCACTTCTGCCCGGTTGGGTGAAGACGTCTCCTGGTAGGGTGATCTTCAGGGGGTTAGTGTTTTTTAAGGGGGTATTGGGTGGGTTTTAGAGTACGGTTGGTTGTGTGGGTGGTGGGTTTTAATGTTGGGGGGGGATTTGTACTTTTTTTTTTTACAGGTAAAAGAGCTGATTACTTTGGGGCAATGCCCTGCAAAAGGCCCTTTTAAGGGCTATTTGTAATTTAGTGTAGGGTAGGGCTTTTTTATTTTGGGGGGGCTTTTTATTTTGTTAGGGGGATTAGAATAGGTGTAATTAGTTTAAAAATCTTGTAATTTGTTTATTATTTTCTGTAATTTAGTGGGGGGTTTTTTGTACTTTAGATAATTTTATTTAATTTAGGGAATTAATTTAATTATAGTGTAGTGTTAGGTGTAATTGTAACTTAGGTTAGGTTTTATTTTACAGGTACTTTTGTATTTATTTTAGCTAGGTGGTTATTAAATAGTTAATAACTATTTAATAACTATTCTACCTAGTTAAAATAAATACAAACTTGCCTGTAAAATAAAAATAAACCCTAAACTAGCTACAATGTCATTATTAGTTATATTGTAGCTAGCTTAGGGTTTATTTTATAGGTAAGTATTTAGTTTTAAATAGGAATAATTTAGTTAATGATTGGAATTGTATTTAGATTTATTTAAATTATATTTAAGTTAGGGGGTGTTATGGTTAGACTTAGGTTTAGGGGTTAATAACTTTAATATAGTGGCAGCAATGTTGGGGGCGGCAGATTAGGGGTTAATAAGTGTAGGTAGGTTGCGGCGACATTGGGGGCGGCAGATTAGGGGTTAATAAATATAATGTAGGTGTCGGCGATGTTGGGGGCAGTAGATTAGGGGTTCATAAGTATAATGTAGGTGGCGGCGGTGTCCGGAGCGGCAGATTAGGGGTTAATAATATAATGTATGTGTCGGCAATGTCGGGGGCGGCAGATTAGGGATTAATAAGTGTAAGATTAGGGGTGTTTAAAATCGGGGTTCATGTTAGGGTGTTAGATGTAGACATAAATGTATTTTCCCCATAGGAATCAATGGGGCTGCGTTAGGAGCTTTACGTTGCTTTTTTGCAGGTGTTAGGTTTTTTTTCAGCCGGCTCTCCCCCATTGATTCCTATGGGGAAATTGTGCACGAGCACGTTCAGCCAGCTCACCGCTAACGTAAGCAGCACTGGTATTGAGGTGAGATGTGGAGCAAAATTTTGCTCTACAATCACTTTTTTGCGGTTAACCCCGGGTTTGTAAAAACCCGTAATACCAGCACTGTCTGTAAGTTAGCGGTGAGCATAAACTGCTCGTTAGCACCGCACAGCTTCTAACACAAAACTCGTAATCTAGCTGTATGTCTTTCAAACTTTAATATGATAAAAAGTAATTTTTCAAATATTTGTTAAGAAGAAATGTAGATTATTTACTTTTAAATTATTCACAGTGTAGTTTAGGCTTACAATTTAGATACATAATTATGCATTACAACTGGAAGGGAAATATTAATAGCGTGGACAACCATATTCAGCTTTAGTCATACATTTTTCATGTTGAGACCAATAAAAAAATGGAATTTTGATTTGGAAATTTTGAGGACAACAGAATTCTGTCATGCCTTTAAATGGTGTCTTTCTGCAGTGAAATGCAGTGGTTAGAGGGGCTTCTCCAAGTATTTCAATACATTTTGCAAATATCATTGGTAAAAGCAGGCACCTCTGATGCATCATCTGAAAATTAATTAGAGATTATATATCATGAACATATAAAAGTGAAAGCAGACTAGCCCTTCCAGTCAATTTAGCTATAGCTATAGGTGTACCATAGTGCCCTTATAGCTTTCTCCTTGGCTTTAAATATTTTTAATAAATATGAATGCTTTATTAATCTTTTGGATTATACACTTAACCGTCAAGTTTATTAGTTAATTTGTATACTAGCTTCATTTAACATTGTAATTTTATTAGCAATAGTCCAGAGCATACCATAGTATTTTCCTTTCTGTGCCCCCACACTGTTTATGTGGGAGCACTCTGAATGCTTCAAATAGCATCTGGAATGTACTTTCTTCTGTGTTTATGTATCCTGGTTCCTAGCATGGTCTACTCTCATCTATTTAAAAGGGTGGTGCAGATCACTATTTACATTTTTGCCTGGACCTTGATCTTGCTGTCAAATTACCTCATTTTCCTTTCATGGACTCTGTCTACTATGTATATCTAATCTTGGATCTTGCTCTTGAATTCACTGCTTGTGCTTTACCTTAAAGGGACAGTATACACTAATTTTCATTTAACAGCATGTAAGAGACACTACTATAACAATTAATATGCACAGATACTGATCTAAAAATCCAGTATAAACCGTTTAAAAACTTACTTAGCTCCCAGTTTAGCTCTGTTAAAAAGATTAGCTAGAACACCCACTGCAAGTGCTTCAATAGCAAAAAAAGCAGACACTCCCCCCCTCCCCCTTCCTCTGCATATGAAAAGACTCTTTACACAAACAGGAGCAAGCTGGAGTAGGTATACGTCAGTATTCTCCTAAAACGTTGGGGCATGGTTAGGAGTCTGAAAATCAGCGCAATGTTATTTAAAGGTAACCAAAGCTATACATTTTTTTTTTAAGCAAAAAGGCTGTATAGGCTATATAAATGGATCATCTGCAAAACATTTATGCAAAGAAAAATCTAGTGTTGTATCTAACCTCAGACTGCACTTTGCCTAAGTTAAGTTGCCACATCCCTGGGTCCAATGTTTGGACTTTGTTCATTATTTAGTGCTTTGGCATCTGAAGTGGAAATTTACAGGTAAGTGGTTTTGTATGTAAAATGACAATGACAAATATCTCCCCACACTAAACCTATTTTGGGAGTTTTCTGACTTTAAAATGGCCTTTATCACCGCTTCACATTATTATTAAAAGCTATAAAATAATGTACTGCCTTGTCTGAATGGTAGGAAGTGCATTACAATAAAGCTGTGATGTGACTGTTCTAATAAAATGAATCACCAGGCATTAAACTTTAGCCTCATACTGTAATATTGCTAATGTCAGGACTCATACATCCTCATTTCACTGATCAAATACAAAGTTGCTGGAATCCTATGAGGTAGGAGCATGCATAGATTGCTAAAATGAGATGAGACATCTGCAAGAAATCCTAAGAAAAATTTAGTGTATGTTAAAATGTAATTTAATCAATTTAAGATTATATATTTTATTTTTACCTATTATTATTATTATTATTATTATTAAAAAGACATTTGAATACTTTAACTTACAATATAATTTTGCCAATATAGAATTGTTTATTTGCATTATAGTAAGTACCAGTTTATTACTCTTGAATCAGTGCACCAAGTTGTATCGTAAAGATAGTATTCCCTTCCTGCCATATAAGTCTGTCTTGTAGTTGTTTTACTGTTTCTGTACACTTTGCATATACAAATCCTTTTTCTTGTCAAATCTATCCTGATGAACTTTACTTAAAAATATGTTTCAGCGCACTTGAGCCAATGGGGCCTATCTATCAAGCTCCGGATGGAGCTTGAGGCCCCGTGTTTCTGGCGAGCCTGCAGGCTCGCCAGAAACACCGTTTATGAAGCAGCGGTCTAAAGACCGCTGCTTCATAACCTGTCCGCCTGCTCTGAGCAGGCGGACAGACATCACCGGAATTCAACCCGATCGAGTACGATCAGGTTGATTGAAACCCCCCTGCTGGCGGCCAATTGGCCGCTAGTCTGCAGGGGGCGGCGTTGCACCAGCAGCTCTTGTGAGCTGCTGGTGCAATGCTGAATATGGAGAGAGTATTGGTCTCCGCATTCAGCGATGTCTGTTGGACCTGATCCGTACTGTCGGATCAGTTCCGACAGACATTTGTTAAATATGCCTCAATATGTTCGTATAAAGAAAGTAAGCTCTATGCATTTTTATAATCCATAGAAAAAGGGTTATTTTAATAGTTGTTTATTTTGATTTTGCCACTAACAGTAAGTGTATGTCTATGTACAAATGGGCCTTGACCATTTAAGAACAGGAATGTACCCTTTATATTGCGTGTTCCTGCAATAGCGCTTGAGGCATACAGAAATAGCAAGGTATTGTGTTATTTAACTCCTAAATGCAAAAATGTTAAGAGGTTAAAACATCACAAATGTAACATACATTTTAATGTTTTATATAGACCATGTAGCATACAACAAAATATTTTTGACTTTCTTTATCAATTTTACTTTGTTTTCTCAGTGTCCTTTGTTAACATTTAGCTCCTTTGTATGAGTGTATACAGAGGTAGGCTCAGAAATGTGCACATATCTTGAGCATTATATGGCAGCAGTGTTTGCAATAATGAGGTCAATTCCAGTGTTTCCAAAACTCTTGTTTGATATCAGGGAATCAGCCATTTTTTATTAAATCAAAACAATCATCAGTCAAACAAAGCAAAGGTTAATAATTCCCTTGATATTTGATCTCCATTTCATCACATCAACAATATTAGCAACCTATAATGGCTGTCAATCAATAAAACTGAAATTAATTCAGTGGGTTGAGTCCAGTTTTGTTGTATTTGGATAGAGTAATTTTTCTGATAAGTGTTAAACAATCTGAATACCATTTGTATATGGGCAATATGTGTATACTGGGCATGTTTACTCAATTATGTTTTTAAGCTGTAAATATTTTAAAAGTATTTTTTTTTTAATAATTGCTTTCCAATGTGGTAAGATTTTAACCTAAAATCAAGAAGAATACTGCAGGAAATTATTTTCTATAGGAAGAAAGTGGTTACAACTTATTTTATCTTCTGTATTGGGGTTTTTAACATTAAAACTGCTAAGTGACAAGGTTTAAAATATCAGCTAAACTTTCAAACCCAACTGTATAGAATTAAGTTTGTCTTTGCTGAATTTGTATTACTGTAAATTGTGAAACCACTAAGTTATCAGGATTGAAATATAAGCAAAAGTTCCAAACCCAACTGTACAGAACAAAGTTTGTCTTTGACAAATTGCTTAAGTAATGCCCTTTCCCCCTGGCTTGCTGTATTATAACTAAACAGTCACAGAACTGACTGAACCATTACCATAACTTATAACTTGTAATAAATAAATACAAGACGTAGAGTGTGGGAAACGACTCGTGGGTCACGTTTATTGTGAAACAAGAGAACCGGCTGAAAGCCACAAGGCAAACCAACACAAGTTGGCAGCAATTTAGCTAGGAGAGTAAGCACCCCCTGCTAGGAAGATGGGCTGCGCCTGTGAATGCCGACACACGTGTAGCTTAGCTGCATGCAGAAGGGCTTAGGGAGTTCTTGGCAACATCAAAATGGGGGAGGGACACCAGGCGCGCGTCTGCAGACACTACCCTCCCTTTAGGGCAGCCATCACTCAACCTCTGATGGCAAACCAGAGTGCGGGGCAACCTCCTAACCAGGGGGTAGATCAAAACCCCAAACCAGTAGGACCAGGTGTGACTAGGCACATGTGCATGCCACTAACTGGGGAGTCAAAAACTACTGTCCTTGGACTTAAGGAAACGAGCTGCATAGCCCTCATCCAGCCTCAGACCCTGCTGATACACCATATTGATGTCCAACCTAAAGATTGCTGCCTTACCAAATTCCAGGGAGGGAGGGTGGGAAGCTGTGAAGATGAGCTGGAAAGAGGGTCTGGGCCTGTAACTTGACTTCTTAAAGGTTAGCCAAATCCCCACACACACACATGCAACATTGTTGACACTTCACAGCTAGCTCACTGCTAATAGCCTTAATTCTTATGTTTGTTACGGCTATTCTGCCCTCCATTGTCTTAAGTAATTAAATGCCCTATCCTACTGGCTTGCTGTATTATAACTAAACAGTCATAGAACTGACTGAACCATAACTTATAACTTGTAATAAATAAATACAAGACACTGAGGCCTAGATTTAGAGTTCGGCGGTAGCCGTCAAAACCAGCGTTAGAGGCTCCTAACGCTGGTTTTGGCCGCCCGCTGGTATTTGGAGTCAGTGATTAAAGGGTCTAACGCTCACTTTACAGCCGCGACTTTTCCATACCGCAGATCCCCCTACGCCATTTGCGTAGCCTATCTTTTCAATGGGATCTTTCTAACTCCGGTATTTAGAGTCGTTTCTGCAGTGAGCGTTAGAGCTCTAACGACAAGATTCCAGCCGCCTGAAAATAGCAGGAGTTAAGAGCTTTCTGGCTAACGCCGGTTTATAAAGCTCTTAACTACTGTACCCTAAAGTACACTAACACCCATAAACTACCTATGTACCCCTAAACCGAGGTCCCCCCACATCGCCGCCACTCGATTAAAAATTTTAACCCCTAATCTTCCGACCGCCACCTACGTTATACTTATGTACCCCTAATCTGCTGCCCCTAACCCCGCCGACCCCTATATTACATTTATTAACCCCTAATCTGCCCCCCACAACATCGCCGCCAGCTACTTAAAATAATTAACCCCTAATCTTCCGACCGCAAAGCGCCGCCACCTACGTTATCCCTATGTACCCCTAATCTGCTACCCCTAACACCGCCGACCCCTATATTATATTTATTATCCCCTAATCTGCCCCCCTCAACGTCGCCGACACCTGCCTACACTTATTAACCCCTAATCTGCCGAGCGGACCGCACCGCTACTATAATAAAGTTATTAACCCCTAACCCGCCTCACTAACCCTATCATAAATAGTATTAACCCCTAATCTGCCCTCCCTAACATCGCCGACACCTAACTTCAATTATTAACCCCTAATCTGACGACCGGAGCTCACCGCTATTCTAATAAATGTATTAACCCCTAAAGCTAAGTCTAACCCTAACACTAACACCCCCCTAAGTTAAATATAATTTTTATCTAACGAAATAAATTAACTCTTATTAAATAAATTATTCCTATTTAAAGCTAAATACTTACCTGTAAAATAAATCCTAATATAGCTACAATATAAATTATAATTATATTATAGCTATTTTAGGATTAATATTTATTTTACAGGCAACTTGGTATTTATTTTAACCAGGTACAATAGCTATTAAATAGTTAAGAACTATTTAATAGTTACCTAGTTAAAATAATAACAAATTTACCTGTAAAATAAATCCTAACCTAAGATATAATTAAACCTAACACTACCCTATCAATAAAATAATTAAATAAACTACCTACAATTACCTACAATTAACCTAACACTACACTATCAATAAATAAATTAAACACAATTGCTACAAATAAATACAATTAAATAAACTAGCTAAAGTACAAAAAATAAAAAAGAACTAAGTTACAGAAAATAAAAAAATATTTACAAACATAAGAAAAATATTACAACAATTTTAAACTAATTACACCTACTCTAAGCCCCCTAATAAAATAACAAAGCCCCCCAAAATAATAAATTCCCTACCCTATTCTAAATTAAAAAAGTTACAAGCTCTTTTACCTTACCAGCCCTGAACAGGGCCCTTTGCGGGGCATGCCCCAAGAAGTTCAGCTCTTTTGCCTGTAAAAGAAAACATACAATACCCCCCCCCCAACATTACAACCCACCACCCACATACCCCTAATCTAACCCAAACCACCCTTAAATAAACCTAACACTAAGCCCCTGAAGATCTTCCTACCTTGTCTTCACCATACCAGGTTCACCGATCCGTCCTGGCTCCGATATCTTCATCCAACCCAAGCGGGGGCTAGACATCCACTGAAGAAGTCCAGAAGAGGGTCCAAAGTCTTCCTCCTATCCGGCAAGAAGAGGACATCCGGACCGGCAAACATCTTCTCCAAGCGGCATCTTCTATCTTCTTCCATCCGGTGCGGAGCGGGTCCATCTTGAAGCAGGCGACGCGGATCCATCCTCTTCTTCCGATGTCTCCCGACGAATGACGGTTCCTTTAAGGGACGTCATCCAAGATGGCGTCCCTCGAATTCCGATTGGCTGATAGGATTCTATCAGCCAATCGGAATTAAGGTAGGAATTTTCTGATTGGCTGATGGAATCAGCCAATCAGAATCTAGTTCAATCCGATTGGCCGATCCAATCAGCCAATCAGATTGAGCTCGCATTCTATTGGCTGATCGGAACAGCCAATAGAATGCGAGCTCAATCTGATTGGCTGATTGGATCGGCCAATCGGATTGAACTAGATTCTGATCAGAATCAGAAAATTCCTACCTTAATTCCGATTGGCTGATAGAATCCTATCAGCCAATCGGAATTCGAGGGACGCCATCTTGGATGACGTCCCTTAAAGGAACCGTCATTCGTCGGGAGACATCGGAAGAAGAGGATGGATCCGCGTCGCCTGCTTCAAGATGGACCCGCTCCGCACCGGATGGAAGAAGATAGAAGATGCCGCTTGGAGAAGATGTTTGCCGGTCCGGATGTCCTCTTCTTGCCGGATAGGAGGAAGACTTTGGACCCTCTTCTGGACTTCTTCAGTGGATGTCTAGCCCCCGCTTGGGTTGGATGAAGATATCGGAGCCAGGACGGATCGGTGAACCTGGTATGGTGAAGACAAGGTAGGAAGATCTTCAGGGGCTTAGTGTTAGGTTTATTTAAGGGTGGTTTGGGTTAGATTAGGGGTATGTGGGTGGTGGGTTGTAATGTTGGGGGGGGGGGTATTGTATGTTTTCTTTTACAGGCAAAAGAGCTGAACTTCTTGGGGCATGCCCCGCAAAGGGCCCTGTTCAGGGCTGGTAAGGTAAAAGAGCTTGTAACTTTTTTAATTTAGAATAGGGTAGGGAATTTATTATTTTGGGGGGCTTTGTTATTTTATTAGGGGGCTTAGAGTAGGTGTAATTAGTTTAAAATTGTTGTAATATTTTTCTTATGTTTGTAAATATTTTTTTATTTTCTGTAACTTAGTTCTTTTTTATTTTTTGTACTTTAGCTAGTTTATTTAATTGTATTTATTTGTAGCAATTGTGTTTAATTTATTTATTGATAGTGTAGTGTTAGGTTAATTGTAGGTAATTGTAGGTAGTTTATTTAATTATTTTATTGATAGGGTAGTGTTAGGTTTAATTATATCTTAGGTTAGGATTTATTTTACAGGTAAATTTGTTATTATTTTAACTAGGTAACTATTAAATAGTTCTTAACTATTTAATAGCTATTGTACCTGGTTAAAATAAATACCAAGTTGCCTGTAAAATAAATATTAATCCTAAAATAGCTATAATATAATTATAATTTATATTGTAGCTATATTAGGATTTATTTTACAGGTAAGTATTTAGCTTTAAATAGGAATAATTTATTTAATAAGAGTTAATTTATTTCGTTAGATAAAAATTATATTTAAGTTAGGGGGGTGTTAGTGTTAGGGTTAGACTTAGCTTTAGGGGTTAATACATTTATTAGAATAGCGGTGAGCTCCGATCGGAAGATTAGGGGTTAATAAATATAACATAGGGGTCGGCGATGTTAGGGCAGCAGATTAGGGGTACATAGGGATAACGTAGGTTGCGGCGGTTTACGGAGCGGAAGATTAGGGGTTAAAACTGTAATGCAGGGGTCAGCGATAGCGGGGGCAGCAGATTAGGGGTTAATAAGTGTAAGGTTAGGGGTGTTTAGACTCGGGGTACATGTTAGAGTGTTAGGTGCAGACGTAGGAAGTGTTTCCCCATAGGAAACAATGGGGCTGCGTTAGGAGCTGAACGCTGCTTTTTTGCAGGTGTTAGGTTTTTTTTCAGCTCAAACAGCCCCATTGTTTCCTATGGGAGAATCGTGCACGAGCACGTTTTTGAGGCCGGCCGCGTCCGTAAGCAACTCTGGTATCGAGAGTTGCATTTGCGGTAAAAATGCACTACGCTCCTTTTTTGGAGCCTAACGCAGCATTTGTTTGAACTCTCGATACCAGAGTTAAATTTATGGTGCGGCCAGAAAAAAGCCCGCGGAGCGTTAACAGCCCTTTTACCGCCGAACTCTAAATCTAGGCCAGAGTGTGGGAAAAGACCCGTGGCTAAAGTTTATTGTGAAACAAGAGAACCGGCTGAAAGCCACAAGGCAAACCCACACCAGGTGGCGGCAATCTAGCTAGGAGAATAAGCACCCCCTGCTATGAAGATGGGCTGTGCCTGTGAATGCCGACACAAGTGGAGCTTTGCTGCACACAGAAGGGCTTAGGGAGTTCTCGGCAATGTCAAAATGGGGGAGGGACACCAGGCGTATGTCTGCGGACACTACCCTCCCCCTGGGGCAGGCGTCACTCAACCTGATGGCAAACTGGGGCACGAGCCAACCGCCACAAGAGACAGCCAAACTGGGACAGCTCTTGCCACCACCCACATATATGTACAAAATAGCCCACCTCAAATTACATAGGAACAGGTCAATGTCCCTCTCAGTGAGGTGCACCCCGTCCCTCCTGTAGAGGCTCCTCTCTGTTGTGATGTTCCCATGTTCCACAACAAAACCTCTTATCTGAGACAAGAAAATTCTAATTTCCCTGTTCAGCTTCTTACAGACCTGAAAGGCCACCCCGTGGGCTGCATATGGTGCCACTCTATTCTAGGGATGATGTTGGACCATCCTATCCTAGCATTGGGGACCCAAGTATGTAAAGTGCGCAGGTCTGACTGAATCACCGCACTGAGCTGTTTGCACGGAAGGAGCCCTATATCAGTCCCACCGGCGTGAATGACCAGAACGTGAGTTTTCTCCCAACGGTGCACAGCCCCCTACAGCAACCCAGACAGACCAGACCAAGTCAACCCCTTGCGGCCCAACCATCTAAAGGTAACCCTAGAGGAAGGAAATCCCAACTGATGTCCATCTGGTCTCTCGATCACTCTCAGCTCTGCCCAATGGATGTAGGAGTGACCCATGATCCACACTCTCAATGGACCGTCTCTTGGTTCTGCAAAGAAACAACAATTAAGGGAACATCGCTAGGCAAACAAAACACTTATTAAGTCAATGGCCTAAAGTACAAAAGGTATCTTTTGACCTCCACCGCCACAATGATCTAATAGGTCCGGAGACCAACCCAAGCCAGCGGCAGTGGTAGCTCCTCCAACCCTAAATGAATGAGGAGTGATGACCCTAGGGTCAAGGCCTACTATAGCCACTGCCCAGTTCAAAACTTCCAAAACTGAAATCTAGTCAACGGGGAACCATCCGCATAAACTAGAAATAGTAAGGGACCCTCCAGATGCGCATCCATGTAGGCCCTAACTAGTCTAACAGGTGGAGTCCGTGTGGGCAGAAAAAGAGATCCAAGAACCTCTGCCTTCTTGGTCGGTCTTTGATCTAGGCAGGAAAACGAGTAAAGCCGACTCAACGTTGCATACATAAGAGGCCAACAGGCCACCAGGCTTGTTCCTCGAAGGGGGGACTAATTTACCCACCCTGAGCACCCCGTGAAAAGCTAGCCCAAAGGGAGCTGTGAACAGGGTAGCTTCATAATTAGAAGAAAACACGTCAGGCAAGGCTCGACAAAGGTTCGCCAGTTGTTCAATAGTAACCGGATCCCTAATGTCCCTCGTTCTGGGTACCATACGCCCCCAACCCTTCAACCCCTCTCTCATCAAAAAGATCTTGGAAGAGTCAATGAGGCTGTATAGTTTGCAAGAGAAGGAAACAGCGGACAGTCGGGAACACACCGCCCTCTTAGACACCCCATTACCTTGAAATTCAGCGATCCAGCCCAGGAGACCCCATAGATCACCATCGCACTACCGCCAACCCTTAACATCGCAGAAGTCAATCCTCTCACACCAGTGTCTTACCTAAGTGTCCCAGGTAGAAGGGGCCAACGAAGACCGGATCATCATTATTAGAGGCCCTGATCCAACGCCACCAGCCACAAGTAATCAGGCCAAAGATAACCATTAGCATCTGCCTGAGGAACAAAAGCATAGAAGGCTTCCCAATGAAAGTGGGAGAGTGCATCAGCAATCCTATTCTGCACCCAAGGAATACTTTGTGCACGGAACACAATGGCCAGGTGCAGACACCTCAGTACCAGTAGCCTCAAGTACCTCACTACCGCTGGGAACCTGGACGTAAGTTTGTTAATGGCGAAGACAACCCTCATGTTGTCTGTCCAAAAAACTACCTCACGGTCATGGAGCTGTTTGCCCCATATTTCAAGGGCCACTATAATGGGAAACAGTACCAAAAGACACCCTTAAAGTGACTCAGAAAAAGTTCCCACGCTGCCAGGTCATCAATCATCTCAGGAGATACACGAAACCTGCAAGTGTGGGACTGGGCCCCACGCAATTGTCATACGAGCGACCTGAGGAAAACCCTCCTCCATGGGGATGACTCTCCGAGCAAAGTTCAGAAGGCCCAAAAGGGGTCCGTAGATCCTTTATGGACCTACGAGTTCATGGTCCTAACCTCCTTCAGCATACGGTCGATTTTATCCTGTGTCAAATGACACTACATTGCAACAGAGTCGATTTCAATGCCCAAACAAGTAAGGCAAGTACAAGGACCTTGCGTCTTGTTTTCTGCCAAAGGAACGCCCAACCTGCCCAACAACAGTCTTGTGACTTTCCTCAGAAATGTGCATTCAGACATCTCAGAGCGGCCTACCAACAGAAAATCATCCTGGTAGGCGCCAGGCCTTCAAAACCGTCAACCGCAGCAATAGTCCAGTGCAGGAAGCTACTGAAAGCCTCAAAATAAGCACAAGAAATGGAGCAACCCATGGGCAGGCTTCTGTCCATGAAAAACTCACCCTCAAGCCAACACCCCATGAGGTGAAAGAAGGAGGGGTGGATGGGAAGGACCTGAAAGCCAAAAGAGCTCCCTTACCTTCCCTCCTGACCAATGCAAGAGCATCCTCAAATGACTGGTAGTGAACTGAACTAGGTTCAGCAGAAATAGTATAATTTACGGACCGACCTTTCAGAAAAGAAAGATGCTGAATTAACCTGAATTTTCCAGGCTCTTTTTTAGCCCCCAAAGGAGATATTACCAATCCCGGAATCGGTATCTCCCTAAATGGGCCAGTCATACGGCCCAATGCTATTTTCTTGCCCAATTATTTTCCTCACCACCTGGGAATTGGTATACTGATTCCAAGTTCCTACGGACCAAGGACCCACATACCTTAGAATTGACAGGAATAACGAATACCCATCGGGGGCCTGCGCCCAGTACTCGCGGCCTCCCTATTAGGGTATAGCATCAGCCCATTTCAATTATGGCTACACTCAGCGGGGTGGCCGCCCTTTCTGCCAGTGAAAGCTGTTGACCCAGGGCCCTGTCTCTCCTAGGAACGCCCAGCTTCCTGGGACCTTGTGGATTTGGAGACAGAGTGGCTCCTGATACAATACTTGCAGGCATGTTGGAATGCACAGGCTGCTACCTTGACGCAGAGCTTATCCTGAAAAAGCCAGCAGACTCCACGGGCCACCGTCAATAGCGCTGAGAAGCTCTGTAACCAGCAAGCCCGGCAGAGGGCTGCAGAGGCACAACTGGTTGTTTAGGCCCCAATTGGGCCCAAAGATGCATATCCACATCCCCAAAGGACAAGCGGGGGGTACCAAATTTCTTTTTGCGAAAAGCAACAACATAGTCCCTCCACGCCCCATCCCTGTACCATCTGAAATTAGATTCAATGGCAGCTTGATACTTTAGAATATCCACTGCCTGAACCGGAAATTTCATGAGATAGCAAGAAGCGTACATGAAATCATATCCGCCATTCATCAAACATATCTGGCCTTCTAAATTTTTTGGGGCCTGTGCCATCCCCCGCCAATTCCTTCTGGCGGTAGGCTTCAGCAGAGAGCTCAAATATTTGAACATATTTACCTTCTCGGATCCTTTTTACCATTCTTTTGTCTTGAGATGCTTGTGGAGGCTAAATGAGGACTACGAATACGTGTCCCCATACATAGCCACCTTGCGTCTCAGTGTCACCTCATGGCTCACAACCCCCGCGGGTGGAGGAGGAACCGGCAACTGAACATGGGGTTTCATGTGGGACTAACCAGGGGGAAGGGGCAGACATTTCATCATTCAATACGTTCTTTTCTGACCCTTGGCCTCCAACCCCAGTGACCTATCACTTTCTGACCCCAAATCACCTGAAGATGAGCTGAGCTTAAACCCAGAATTCAAATGTCTCTTACCAGCTTCCAATGGCCTCTGCACGTGCTGAGGATCGGTTGACGTTGAGGGCTGCTGCTGACGGCTCTGCTCTTCTTCGGTACGACCACCTGGACCGGATTGATTGGTATAACCCACTTCCTGCAATTCCATGTTCTCCTGAAATGAGAATTGCGAGAGAGGAGTACCATGGGGAGAAGACGAGGACCCCCCCAACCACAGTCAAAGTAGAATCTAAGCCCCCTTGACCAATAAAATTGAGCACTGCGGCACACACTGTTTACATACAATCAGCACTGCGTTTGCAACTATACCTGTCTGGAGGAGCCCTGTTCTGTGTCTACCTCCATTGCTTGGCATAAACTATGAAAAGCACCTGATCCCTTCTTGGCCAAAGCCCTAGTTGTTACCCCAAATGCAGTCCCACTGGGAGATACCCCAGCTGTATGCCCACGTGCCCCACGTGATATGCTTCTCTTGCATCATGGCATGGACTCCTACTAGGCCTCAATTTACCTCCACCAGTAGGGCCTTGCGCCCGATCCTCACTGACTGCCTGCCATGTAGAAGGCTGACTATCTAAATTATCTGGTTGATAAGCAAGCGAACCCCCGGTCAGGCCTGCAGCCTACTCATGAACGCCCTCCTTATCACCTGAACCACTGCCTCTGCCTTGACAAATGCTCCCTTGTGCTTCTGCATCATGCCCCCCAGGCTTTGCAACCCCTTTAGCTGCACACAAGCGCAGAGCCCATGAGCCTCACTGTGCCCCACCCTGCGGGCCTCATCACCCCGAGGCTCTCCTCTCTTACCTGAGGACCCTGGAGACGAAGACGATCCTTCCCGCTTGGTTCCTGGATCTCGAATGGCGGTTCTGGAAATTACGTCTATCGACAATAGATGCTGCCACCCACAGTGACCAGGAGAAGGATAAGAAGGACAGCTGAAAGTCGTGACCGCTGAAGGGTACCGCCACCTGCGAGAAACCAATGCAAGCGACTTCAAGAGTGTGACCGCTGCAGGCCCAGACTCGCCAGAGTAACCAATGGTGGAGGTAAGTATGAAGTGCTCACACTTGCTCCAGCCAATGATCCACCCTCAAGACGCACATCAGGGGTTAAAAATCTGAGTAGGGAGTACACCAAACACAAAAGTAAGGGGGTACACCGACCCCAGGCCCAACCACTGGCTGACCGGTTGGGGGGAGGGAAGATGGGCCTACAGGGGAAAATACTGCCATTGCCCTGTTATCCATGGGACCAAGAGAAGGGGGACCCACTACACTTAAACTGCAGGGTAAAGGGAAGAGATCGGGGTACGACTCACCAGAGATGGTGGGACTCCGATCAGTAACTCCTCCAACTCCTCACTCCTCACAGGTGTTCTGGAAGATTTTGAAGAAAGATCCATGCTGCAGCAGACTGCTTTACCGGATAAATGAAGATCCTACAACTTGTGAAGACGAGCTGAAAAGAGGGTCTGGGGCCTGTAACCTGACTTCTTATAGGTAAGCCAAATCTCCCACCCACGCAAATGTAACATTGTTGCTACTTCACATCTAGCTCACTCCTAAGGGCCTTAATTCTTATGTTTGTTACGGGTTATTCTGCCGTCCACGGTCTATTACTGTAAATTGTGAAACCGCTAAGTTATGATATTTAAAATATCAGCAAAGGTTCCAAACCCAATTGCACAGAACAAAGTTTTGCTTTGCTGAATTTCTATTCCTGTAAAGCGTGAAACCTCTAAGTTATAAGGTTTAAACAATGAGCAAAGGTTCCAAACCCAACTGTACAGAATGAAATTGGTCTTTGCTAAATTTTTATTACTGCAAATCATGAAACTGCTAAGTTATGAGGTTTAAAATGTCAGCAAAGGTTGCAAACCCAAATGTACAGAGTTTTTTTTGTCTTTGCCGAATTAGTTTCTCGTTATTGTAAATCATGATTGCCAAAGTTAATGCATTCCATGTATCGTATGTGTGACTTTTTCCATTATCCAAGCTGATCTATTTCCAGTGCGAAAATTATTTATCATCAATATTGTGATCATTCTGATGTTGAAAAATGCAGGTGCCAAAGAACAGCCTTTATACATGATAGACACGATTGGAATCAGCTCCAATGTTTGTAAAAATCCTACACATATAGGCCTAGAGGTAGAGAGCACAAATATTAGCACTCATGTGTGTTAACATTCCTCAACCTTCTGGAGCTTCTTTTTTTGAGCTCATATTACAAGTCCAAGTTTTTGTATCACTTGACCAATAGTCTAGGGTGCGTCAAATGGCTCGGGTGCACTAACTCCCTCACATCATACTCTTCCATGGGAGTGATCAGTAAAATTCATGTAGAATAAAACGTGAGTAAATAGTGGAGTACTTCATGGGGCTTTGTGATATACTATTTATAATAATGGTTTACTTCTGGTCTTCAAAAGCTCTACATTTTACAGCAGTCTTTTGGATTGCACTCAAGCACAACAACTCACCAATTGTAACACAATAACGGCTAGATTTAGAGTTGGGCGGTAGCCGTGAAAACCAGCGTTAGAGGCTCCTAACGCTGGTTTTTACCGCCCTCTGGTATTTGGAGTCAGTCAGGAAAGGGTCTAACGCTCACTTTGCAGCCGCAACTTTTCCATACCGTAGATCCCCCTACGCCATTTGCGTATCCTATCTTTTCAATGGGATCTTTCTAACGTCGGTATTTAGAGTCGTGGCTGAAGTGAGCGTTAGAAATCTAACCACAAAACTCCAGCCGCAGAAAAAAGTCAGTAGTTAAGAGCTTTCTGGGCTAACGCCGGTTTATAAAGCTCTTAACTACTGTGCTCTAAAGTACACTAACACCCATAAACTACCTATGTACCCCTAAACCGAGGCCCCCCCACACCGCCGCCACTCTAATAAAATGTTTTAACCCCTAATCTGCCGACCGCACACCGCCGCCACCTACGTTATCCCTATGTACCCCTAATCTGCTGCCCCTAACATTGCCAACACATACATAATATTTATTAACCCCTAATCTGCCGCCCCCAATGTCGCCGCTACCTACATACACTTATTAACCCCCCAATCTGCCGACCGGACAGCACCGCTACTGTAATAAATGTATTAACCCCTAATCCGCCTCACTCCCGCCTCAATAACCCTATAATAAATAATATTAACACCTAATCTGCCCTCCCTAACATCGCCGACACCTAACTTCAAGCATTAACCCCTAATCTGCCGACCGGAGCTCACCGCTACTCTAATAAATTTTTTAACCCCTAAAGCTAATTCTAACCCTAACCCTAAAACCCCCCTAAGTTAAATATAATTTTTATCTAACAAAATAAATTAACTCTTATTAAATAAATTATTCCTATTTAAAGCTAAATACTTACCTGTAAAATAAACCCTAATATAGCTACAATATAAATTATAATTATATTGTAGCTATTTTAGGATTAATATTTATTTTATATGCAACTTTGTAATTATTTTAACCAGGTACAATAGCTATTAAATAGTTAATACCTATTTAATAGCTACCTAGTTAAAATAATGTCAAAATTACCTGTAAAATAAATCCTAACCTAAGTTACAATTAAACCTAACACTACACTATCAATAAATAAATTAAATAAACTACCTACAATTACCTACAATTAAACCTAACACTACACTAGCAATAAATTAATTAAATACAATACCTACAAATAAATACAATTAAATAAACTAACTAAAGTACAAAAAAATAAAAAAGAACTAAGTTACAAAAAATAAAAAAATATTTACAAACATTAGAAAAATATTACATCAATTTTAAACTAATTACACCTACTCTAAGCCCTCTAATAAAATAACAAAGACCCCCAAAATAAAAAAATGCCCTACCCTATTCTAAAATTAAAATAGAAAAGCTCTTTTACCTTAACAGCCCTGAAAAGGGCCCTTTGCGGGGCATGCCCCAAAGAATTCAGCTCTTTTGCAACATTACAACCCACCACCCACATACCCCTAATCTAACCCAAACCCCCCTTAAATAAACCTAACACTAAGCCCCTGAAGATCTCCCTACCTTGTCTTTACCACACCGGGTTCACCGATTCGTCCTGGCTCCGACGTCTTCATCCAAGCCCAAGCGGGGGGCTGAAGATGTTCATGATCCGACTGAAGTCTTCATCCAAGCCAGAGTTGAAGAGGTCCATGATCGGGCTGAAGTCTTCATCCAAGCGGGAGCTGAAGAGGTCCATGATCGGGCTGAAGTCTTCTATCAAGCGGCATCATCAATCTTCTTACTTCCGGATCTATGGTCATCCCGCCATACATCCATCTTCACCAACGACTTCCCGACGAATGACGGTTCCTTTAAGGGACGTCATCCAAGATGGCGTCCCTCGAATTCCGATTGGCTGATAGGATTCTATCAGCCAATCGGAATTAAGGTAGGAAAATTCTGATTGGCTGATGGAATCAGCCAATCAGAATCAAGTTCAATCCGATTGGCTGATCCGATCAGCCAATCAGATTGAGCTTGCATTCTATTGGCTGTTCCGATCAGCCAATAGAATGCAAGCTCAATGTAGGTGGCGGCGGTGTCCAGAGCGGCAGATTAGGGGTTAATTGTGTAATGCAGGTGTCAGCAATAGCGGGGTCGGCAGATTAGGGGTTAATAAGTGTAAGGTTACGGGTGTTTAGACTCGGGGTTCATGTTAGGGTGTTAGGTGCAGACTTAGAGAGTGTTTCCCCATAGGAAACAATGGGGCTGCGTTGGGAGCTTAACGCTGTTTTTTTGCAGGTGTTATGTTTTTTTTCAGCCCAAACTGCCCCATTGTTTCCTATAAGGGAATCGTGCATGAGCACGTTTTGCCAGCTTACCGCTACCGTAAGCAACGCTGGTATTGAGGGTTGAAGTGGTGGTAAATTCGGCTCAACGCTCACTTTTTGGAGCCTAACGCAGCCCTTCAGACAACTCTAAATACCAGCATTGTTTGGAAGCAGCGGTAGGAAAAAAAACTGCGTTAGCTACGCGGGTCTTTACCGACAAAACCCTAAATCTAGGCCATTGTTCTTTTTAAAAAGTCTCAAAATAAAACCCAAGAAGCCAGTTTGATGGTTTAAAATGTCCTGTATGAGCAGTCACAATGACTTTACCAGAGCTGTTCACTTTAGTTAATATTTCCAGCATTGAATGAGCATTGAAGAGCTGAATATACTTTTAAGGCCATGGCCCATACAAATGCCACTTTAGGGGCAATGGATAGTTTACGATTTTTTAGAGTTAGTTTTTTTTATTTTGGGTGGGGTGGTTGGGTGGGGAGTTTTACTGTTAATTGGTCATTTTTGTAGGTAAAAGAGCTGTTTAACTTAGGGCAATGCCATACAAAGGCCATTTTAAGGGCTATTGGTAGTTTAGTATTAGATTAGGGGGTATTTTTATTTTGGGAGGGATTTTTTATTTTTATAGAGGTATTAGTTTAGGTTTAGTTTTTTTATTTTGGATAGGTTTGTTTATTTTGTCCTGTAATTTTACTTTTTTATTTTTTGTAACTTTATCTTGGGGTTTTCTATATTTTAAACATAGAGTGCACTCTGGGCAGGCTCATCGCCAAGTCTACAATAAAACTTTCTTGATTCAGACAAAGTACTCAGTAAAACAAACCAAAAACAAAAAACAGCAACCCAATTTACTTTTTTCACAGTTACTTTTGTTCATTTGTTATGTTTTGTTTAAACTTAGCCACTTTCCATGAGGATATACTGAGATAGATTTAGGACCCTGCTTTTGTTTTAAACACTATCGGCTAGATTTAGAGTTCTGCGGCCAAAGGGGTGCGTTAGCTACGCGTGCTTTTTTTCGCCCGCACCTTTTAAATACTGCTGGTATTTAGAGTTCACAGAAGGGCTGCGTTAGGCTCCAAAAAGGGAGCGTATAGCATATTTACCGCCACTGCAACTCTAAATTCCAGCAGTGCTTACAGACGCGGCCAGCTTCAAAAACGTGCTCGTGCACGATTCCCCCATAGGAAACAATGGGGCCGTTTGAGCTGAAAAAAAACCTAACACCTGCAAAAAAGCAGCGTTCAGCTCCTAACGCAGCCCCATTGTTTCCTATGGGGAAACACTTCCTAAGTCTGCACCTAAAACCCTAACATGTACTCCGAGTCTAAGCACCCCTAACCTTACACTTATTAACCCCTAATCTGCCGCCCCCGCTATCGCTGACCCCTGCATATTATTATTAACCCCTAATCTGCCACTCCATACACCGCCGCAACCTACGTTATCCCTATGTACCCCTAATCTGCTGCCCCTAACACTGCCGACCCCTATATTATATTTATTAACCCCTAATCTGCCGCCCCCAACATCTCCTCCACCTACCTACAATTATTAACCCCTAATCTGCCAACCGGATCTCACCGCTACTCTAATAAATGTATTAACCCCTAAAGCTAAGTCTAACCCTAACACTAACACCCCCCTAAATTAAATATAATTTAAATCTAACTAAATAAATTAACTCTTATTAAATAAATTATTCCTATTTAAAGCTAATCTGCTGCCCCCAACATCGCCAACACCTACATAATATTTATTAACCCCTAATCTGCCCCCCCATGTCGCCGCCACCTAACTTCAAGTATTAACCCCTAATCTGCCGGACCTCACCGCTACTATAATAAATGTATTAACCCCTAAAGCTAAGTCTAACCCTAACCCTTAAACCTCCACCTAAGTTAAAGGGACAGTCTACACCAGAATTTTAATTGTTTTAAAAGATAGATAATCCCTTTATTGCCCATTCCCCAGTTTTGCATAACCAACACAGTTATATTAATATACTTTTAACCTCTGTGATTATCTTGTATCTAAGCCTCTGCAAACTGCCCCTTTATTTCAGTTCTTTTGACAGACTTGCAGTTTAACCAATCAGTGCATGCTCTCAGATTACTTCACGTGCACAAGCACAGTGTTATCTATATGAAATACGTGAACTAACACCCTCTAATGGTGAAAAACTGTTAAAATGCATTCTGAAAAGAGGTGGTCTTCAAGGTCTAAGAAATTAGCATATGAACCTCCCAGGTTAAGCTTTCAACTAAGAGAACAAAGCAAAATTGGTGATAAAAGTAAATTGGAAAATTGTTTAAAATTACATGCTCTATCTGAATCATAAAAGTTTATTTTGGCCTAGACTGTCCCTTTAAATATAATTTTAATCTAACAAAATAAATTAACTCTTATTAACTAAAATATTCCTATTTAAAACTAAATACTTACCTGTAAAATAAACCCTAATATAGCTACAATATAACGAATAATTATATTGTAGCTATTTTAGAATTTATATTTATTTTACAAGCAACTTTGTATTTATTTTAACTAGGTACAATAGCTATTAAATAGTTAATAACTATTTAATAGGTACCTAGTTAAAATAATTACAAAATTACCTGTAAAATAAATCCTAATCTAAGTTACAATTAAACCTAACATTACACTATTATTAAATTAATTAAATAAATTAGCTACCAATACCTACAATTAAATACAATTAAATAAAGTAAACTAAATTACAAAAAAACCCCCACTAAATTACAGAAAATAAAAAAAATTACAAGAATTTTAAACTAATTACACCTAATCTAAGCCCCCCAATAAAATAAAAAAGCCCCCAAATAATAAAAGTCCCTACCCTATTCTACATTACAAAGTAATCAGCTCTTTTACCAGCCCTTAAACAGCCAATAGAATGCAAGCTCAATCTGATTGGCTGATTGGATCAGCCAATCGGATTGAACTTGAATCTGATTGGTTGATTGAATCAGTCAATCAGATTTTTCCTACCTTAATTCCGATTGGCTGATAGAATCCTTGGATGACGTCATTTAAAGGAACCTTCATTCGGCGTCGGTTGAAGAGGATGGATCCACGTCGGCTGGGAAGAAGATGGCTCCACTCCGCTCCGGATGGATGAAGATAGAAGATGCCGCTTGGATGAAGATGTCTGCCGGTCCGGATGTCCTCTTCTGCCCGGATAGGATGAAGACTTCTGCCGGTCTGGATGTCCTCTTCTGCCCCATCGGATGAAGACTTCGGCCCGGCTGGGTGAAGATGACTCAAGGTAGGGAGATCTTCAAGGGGGTAATGTTAGGTTTATTTAAGGGGGGTTGGGTCAGTTAGAGTAGGGGTATGTGGGTGGTGGGTTTTAATGTTGGGGGGGTTGTATTTTTTTTACAGGCAAAAGAGCTGATTACTTTGGGGCATGTCCCGCAAAAAGCCCTTTTAAGGGCTGGTAAAAGAGCTGATTACTTTGTAATGTAGAATAGGGTAGGGACTTTTATTATTTTGGGGCTTTTTTATTTTATTAGGGGGCTTAGATTAGGTGAAATTATTTTAAAATTCTTGTAATATTTTTTTATTTTCTGTAATTTAGTGTTTGTTTTTTTGTAATTTAGTTTGCTTTATTTAATTGTATTTAATTGTAGGTATTGGTAGCTAATTTATTTAATTAATTTAATGATCGTGTAGTGTTAGGTTTAATTGTAACTTAGGTTAGGATTTATTTTACAGGTAATTTTGTAATTATTTTAACTAGGTAGCTATTAAATAGTTAATAACTATTTAATAGCTATTGTACCTAGTTAAAATAAATACAAAGTTGCCTGTAAAATAAATATAAATCCTAAAATATCTACAATATAATTATTTGTTATAGTGTAGCTATATTAGGGTTTATTTTACAGGTAAGTATTTAGTTTTAAATAGGAATACTTTAGTTAATTAGAGTTAATTTATTTTGTTAGATTAAAATTATATTTAACTTAGGGGGGTGTTAGGGTTAGGGTTAGACTTAGGTTTAGGGGTTAATACATTTATTATAGTAGCGGCGAGGTCCAGTCGGCAGATTAGGGGTTAATACTTGAAGTTAGGTGGCGGCGACTTTGGGGGGGCAGAGTGCACGTGCACGAGGGGGCATGCGTGCACGTACGTGCGTGTGCACGGGGCGCGCGTGCACATGCACGTGCACACATTAGCCACACTGACACCAATGAAGTAAGGAAGGGGGGAAAAAAAGTTAATATTTTTTCTTTACATATAAAAGGATCTGGGAGGGGGAGGGGGTGGGGGTATTGTGGGGGGGCTGCTACACTACAGAAATAATTCAAAATAAAAATAAAAGTTATAAATAAAATTTAAATACTTTGGTTTGTGGGGCCAAACTGGGTACTGGCAGACAGCTGCCAGTACCCAAGACGGCGGTAATTAGGTAGGGGAGAGGGTTAGAGAGCTGGAGGGGGGGATCAGGGATGTTGGTGCTAAGGCAGGGGTCCATCACAACTAAAATATTTTATTATTTTTATTTAAAAAAAAAACCAAAAAACTTTTATTTAACTCTTTTATTTAGTACTGGCAGACTTTCTGCCAGTACTTAAGATGGCGGGAATAATTGTGGGGTAGGGTAGGGAAGAGAGCTGTTTGGGAGGGATCAGGGGGTGGGATGTGTCAGGTGGGAGGCTGATCTCTAAAATTAACCCTGCAAGCTCCCTACAAGCTACCTAATTTAACCCCTTCACTGCTGGGCATAATTCACGTGTGGTGCGCAGCAGCATTTAGCGGCCTTCTAATTACCAAAAAGCAACGCCAAAGCCATATAAGTCTGCTATTTCTGAACAAAGGGGATCCCAGAGAAGCATTTACAACCATTTGTGCCATAATTGCAGAAGCTGTTTGTAAATAATTTCAGTGGGAAACCTAAAGTTTGTGACAAAATTTGTGAAAAAGTGAACTTTTTTTTTTTTTATCGCATTTGGCGATAAAAAAAAAGTAAGAGGAAAATTACAGCTAAACGCAAACACTGCAGAAATGTAAAAATAGCCATTGTCATTAAGGGTAAGAAAATTGAAAAATGGTCCGGTCATTAAGGGGTTAAAGGGACACTGTTCCCAAAAAATTTCTTTTGTGATTCAGATAGAGCATGCAATTTTAAGCAACTTTCTAATTTACTCCTATTATCAATTTTCAATTTTCAATTTTCGTTCTCTTGCTATCTTTATATGAAAAAGAAGGCATCTTAGCTTTTTTCTTTGGACAGCAGTTTTTGATTGGTGGATGAATTTATCCACCAATCAGCAAGGGCAACCTAGGTTGTTCACCAAAAATGGGTCGGCATCTAAACTTACATTCTTGCATTTCAAATAAAGATACCAAGAGAATAAAGAACATTTGATAATAGGAGTAAATTAGAAAGTTGCTTAAAATTGCATGCTCTATCTGAATCACGAAAGAAATTTTTTGGGTACAGTGTCCCTTTAAGGCTATATTCATATGTTTTTTAAAGTCCCTCACTATTGCAAAAAAAAAGTTCCAAAGTGAAGCAGCAGTTAAAAAGTTTAACAAATCCTTTATTCCTTTAAAACAAAGCAAGGGCATACAGCAACATGGAGGTGGTTCAAGCAAAAAGACTCTTAAGACTCTAAGAGTCTTTTTGCTTGAACCACCTCCATGTTGCTGTATGCCCTTGCTTTGTTTTAAAGGAATAAAGGATTTGTTAAACTTTTTAACTGCTGCTTCACTTTGGAACTTTTTTTTTGTATTTATAGTGGAATGTGGGGATTCCACTCCTTTATATGAAGCTCAACTATCTGCCTTTTATGGATCACTGCTCCTAATTTCTTATATTTCTAAGCTCTCTAAGCGGTATGCACACCCTATATCAGTTTTGGGACTTCATAGTATGTTGATACTGTGTTTTACAATAGGATTACTGGATCTAGCAGTTTATTAGTGTTCCCTTATTGAGGGGTTATACATACACTTGCTGCCTTTGCCTGGCGTGATTGATACGCTTACTGGCAACACCCATCTGACTCGTCATCAAGGAAGGACCCTGGCTGTCCTAGGATTGGCTGATCCCTCGTCACGTGGTACGCCACAAACAGCGTGCATGAGGAAACGGATCACCGCCTCTGCAGGAACGCTGCTTCTGTGAATGAAAGGAAGAGGGATATCGGATATCAGCCCACAGAGGATTCACGCCAGACGACTGAAGTGGTGAGTGCATACCTGCTGAGCTTGAAATTTATACGCGAACTGTTGCTGCTGTGTTGTGCTAAGTGCTACATGGACTTTTGCATTAAGTCAGAAGGATTATACGCTCTATTCCCTCTAAGCTTTAGCCAAGGAAACCTTGATCTGCAGAGCTACTTAGGACTTTACTAAGAAAGAACCTATAAGGTCCGGTCCTAATTAATTGAATTCAGCAATAGTTACTATTACGTATTAAGCATATTAACACCACTAAAAATTTCTCGCTCATTTTTTCCCTCACTATTGGTTGATCCCAAAATGTAAATATTTAACTATATTAATTGACCATATGTAATGTGTCATAGCACACAAAAACATAAATCGCAATCGCAAGATCGGTAAAATCATTGTGCAAACTACTTCATGCAATGCCTGTATGTATTTAATATTTGCACTTGTGTAACTTAATCAACAATGTTCACATTATTCAGAGTGAGATTTTTATTCTTAAAGGGACAGTCTAGGCCAAAATAAACTTTCATGATTCAGATAGAGCATGTAATTTTAAACAATTTTCCAATTTACTTTTATCACCAATTTTGCTTTGTTCTCTTGGTATTCTTAGTTGAAAGCTTAACCTAGGAGGTTCATATGCTAATTTTTTAGACCTTGAAGCCCACCTCTTTCAGATTGCATTTTAACAGTTTTTCACCACTAGAGGGTGTTAGTTCACATATTTCATATACAGGGAGTGCAGAATTATTAGGCAAGTTGTATTTTTGAGGATTAATTTTATTATTGAACAACAACCATGTTCTCAATGAACCCAAAAAACTCATTAATATCAAAGCTGAATAGTTTTGGAAGTAGTTTTTAGTTTGTTTTTAGTTATAGCTATTTTAGGGGGATATCTGTGTGTGCAGGTGACTATTACTGTGCATAATTATTAGGCAACTTAACAAAAAACAAATATATACCCATTTCAATTATTTATTTTTACCAGTGAAACCAATATAACATCTCAACATTCACAAATATACATTTCTGACATTCAAAAACAAAACAAAAACAAATCAGTGACCAATATAGCCACCTTTCTTTGCAAGGACACTCAAAAGCCTGCCATCCATGGATTCTGTCAGTGTTTTGATCTGTTCACCATCAACATTGCGTGCAGCAGCAACCACAGCCTCCCAGACACTGTTCAGAGAGGTGTACTGTTTTCCCTCCTTGTAAATCTCACATTTGATGATGGACCACAGGTTCTCAATGGGGTTCAGATCAGGTGAACAAGGAGGCCATGTAATTAGATTTTCTTCTTTTATACCCTTTCTTGCCAGCCACGCTGTGGAGTACTTGGACGCGTGTGATGGAGCATTGTTCTGCATGAAAATCATGTTTTTCTTGAAGGATGCAGACTTCTTCCTGTACCATTGCTTGAAGAAGGTGTCTTCCAGAAACTGGCAGTAGGACTGGGAGTTGAGCTTGACTCCATCCTCAACCCGAAAAGGCCCCACAAGCTCATCTTTGATGATACCAGCCCAAACCAGTACTCCACCTCCACCTTGCTGGCGTCTGAGTCGGACTGGAGCTCTCTGCCCTTTACCAATCCAGCCACGGGCCCATCCATCTGGCCCATCAAGACTCACTCTCATTTCATCAGTCCATAAAACCTTAGAAAAATCAGTCTTGAGATATTTCTTGGCCCAGTCTTGACGTTTCAGCTTGTGTGTCTTGTTCAGTGGTGGTCGTCTTTCAGCCTTTCTTACCTTGGCCATGTCTCTGAGTATTGCACACCTTGTGCTTTTGGGCACTCCAGTGATGTTGCAGCTCTGAAATATGGCCAAACTGGTGGCAAGTGGTCTTGGCAGCTGCACGCTTGACTTTTCTCAGTTCATGGGCAGTTATTTTGCGCCTTGGTTTTTCCACATGCTTCTTGCGACCCTGTTGACTATTTTGAATGAAACGCTTGATTGTTCGATGATCACGCTTCAGAAGCTTTGCAATTTTAAGAGTGCTGCATCCCTCTGCAAGATATCTCACTTTTTTTGACTTTTCTGAGCCTGTCAAGTCCTTCTTTTGACCCATTTTGCCGAAGGAAAGGAAGTTGCCTAATAATTATGCACACCTGATATAGGGTGTTGATGTCATTAGACCACACCCCTTCTCATTACAGAGATGCACATCACCTAATATGCTTAATTGGTAGTAGGCTTTCGAGCCTATACAGCTTGGAGTAAGACAACATGCATAAAGTGGATGATGTGGTCAAAATACTCATTTGCCTAATAATTCTGCACTCCCTGTAGATAACACTGTGCTTGTGCACGAGAAGTTATCTGGGAGCAGGCACTGATTGGCTACACTGCAAGTCTGTCAAAAGAACTGAAAAAAGGGGCAGTTTGCAGAGGCTTAGATACAAGATAATCACAGAGGTTAAAAGTATATTATTATAACTGTGTTAGTTATGCAAAACTGGGAAATGGGTAATAAAGGGATTATCTATCTTTTAAAACAATAAAAATTCTGGTGTAGACTGCCCCTTTAAGCATGTTATGGCTTTATGCTATTGTGGTGTTTGTTCACTTTCAACATCCACTTTACGAGTTTTCAAAAATATCAAGATCAAATATATATAATGCACATATACAGAGTTGGTGGAAGCTTTGTTTATACCAAGGAAATTATTTGTTACTAGATATATCAAATTAAGGTAGAAGGAAAGGAGATTTAATCTCCAGCAGTATAAACATTTTTTGTAAGAGCAATCATATTGTGGAACTCATTGCCTAAGGAGGTAGTGAATGCCTATACCTTAGATACATTTAAAAATTGTTTAAATACATTTCTGTCTAGAAACAGAATCAGGATATGATTGCCTGTGTTAAATGGTTTTAATGGTATTATTTTATGCTCAATTTGAGCTTTTTATTTAAAACCAAGTAGGATCTGTATAGGTTGAACTCAATGGACTTCTGTCGTCTTTCAACTTCATCTACTATGTAAATTTGTGGGTAACTTATAGACGCAATTATGAAAGTATGGTATTTTGTGTTGTGATGTGGTGACATTAACAAATATATAAAGCGGGTGTGAAATCAATGTTATTTGTTTATACAGACAAAAAAATACAACATTTTTGTTTAATCAATTTGAGCTGAGGTGTTATGGGTATACAGGTTGTGTGTGTATGTCTTGCTCATAGGAGTGATTTCAGGGGCTTGGAGCTCATGTGGGGAGGTGTAAGTCTAAGAACTGCCTTGTGCAGTAAAATAGGCCAGTGAGACATAACACAAAACATTATAGCAGTAAGAAATGCAACCCTCTCAGCCAATCTACGAGAATCTCACATGAAATTCCAACACAATGCAAACATTACACCTAAATTACTTTCCAAATGGGTACCAAATGCTCAGCCATCGCAGCTGACCTAGTGCATCTAGTCTGGGACTGCCCCAAACTACAAAGATTTTGGAACAGATTAACGTTACATCTTCTTCCTTCACAATGACAATTTCCTCAACATGGTTATACTCTTATCAAGGAAATTAATACTGCAATACTGGGCTAAACAAAGAGAACCCCCTTTCAAAAACTAGTCAATACCTTACACCATCAGATACTAGTAGAACAAACTGATGTTCAAGGGGACCTTGAAGCTAGAATTATATTATTTATGCATAAATGGGAACCATTCCTCCTATACCTACCTGAGGACCAAAATTCTATGCCCCTTCCAACAATTCCTCTTTATCCTCAATGAAAAAAACCTCCTGACAGAGACACTCACCCACCTTAAACCGACTACTAGTATACCCCCCCCCCCCCCCAAATACAATGGAAAAGAGACCAGGGACTTGAATTACAGCCCGCTTGCCAAGAACTAATTTTGCCAGAGCAGGTATCTCTCACCTCTATCAATACAATATTCTCTCCCATTTTTAAAATGTATTTATTTATTTATTTATTTATTTTTTAAAACTACCTGTGTTCCCACCCCTATTATTAAGTCATGCTCAGTCGCAGAAGCTCTAAGATTTCATGTGTTATCGACACTGAACCCACATTTTTTTCTTTCGTGATTCGGATAGAGCATGTAATTTTAAGCAACTTTCTAATATACTCCTGTGATGAGAGTGGGAAGTGAAGTCACCGGATGGGGGGCGTGGTTTAGGGCCGTTATTGTCTATGTTGCAGTTAGCAAGTTAGATGTGTTGTACAAGCTGTTTACTTCTATGCTCTGCAATAAAATAGCGTTGTACCTTCTATGCTGTGTCCTGCATCTCATGACATGGTGTCAGAAGTACTTGCCAGCGCTTCTGTTTCCTGATTAATGACGATGTTGAAGTTTACCCCACCTGAGCCTTTTGATTTCTCTCAGCCTGCAGCTTGACCCACATGGTGTCAGCGGTTTCAATGCTTTAGGATTACTTCCAAGCTGAGTGGTGAAGTACAAGTCAATTCTCTTTTATACTCTATGGGGTAAGATGTGGAGCCAGTGCTCAATGCCTTTACTTTCCAAGAAGGGGAAGAATTTGACTTTGAAATAGTTAAGAATAAACTCAGTGCCCACTTTGTACCCAAAAGAAATGTGATTCATGAGAGGACTTGTTTTCACAAACTTGCTCAGCGTGTGGGAGAATCTGTGGAGTCATTTGTGTGCAGCCTGTATGAACTAGCTGAATTCTGTGAGTTTGGTGTTGCTAAAGAGGAGCAAATCAGAGACAGAATAGTCATAGGAATTGCAGATGCTGAAGTCTCACTGAAGCTACAGTTGGAGGCTGAATTAACGTTAGATGGGGCTATTAGGATGGCCCGCCAGAGTGAACTGGTGAAAAAGCAAAGTGCTGATCTGAGGTCTGAGAGTATTGTGGATGAAGTGCAGCAGTTCAAGAGAGCTGCTAGTGAAAGGCACAGTGTGAGCTGTAGACCAAGGGCAACAGATACGCCCAGAAGCAGATAGGCGAAGCATGCTCGCTGCATGCGGTGTAACCGTACCCATGATCAGAGTGTCGTATGCCCTGCTAAAGACAAAAGATGTAGAAAATGTAACCGAATGGGCCATTTTGAAGTGCTGTGTAAAACTGAATACATTAAAGAGATGCAGGTGGATAGTGACCAGGAGGGTCAAGAAGTGTCCTTTGTTGGGTCTGCTGTTGAACGATCTGGTTCAGATGAAGATTGGCGGGTTACTCTTACTGTAATGGGAGCCAAAGTTGCCTTTAAGATTGACACAGTAGCAGACATCACTGTTATGTCCATTGCAGCATTCAAAAAACTGCCTCGACAGCCTCAGGTGGCGAAAGTTACAACAAAAGTTCATCGGTCGGTTTTGCTTCTGCAGACTCCCCTTTGGAATATACTCTGCTCCTGAAATCTTTCAAAGAGAGATGAGTTCTCTCCTAAGGGACCACGAGGGCACGGCAGTCATTATGGATGACATTTTGGTGTATGGGTCTACATTGGAAGAACATGATCAGAGATTGAGCTGTGTGCTGCAGACCATTAGAGAGTCCGGGCAGAAATTAAATAAGGAGAAATGCCATTTTAGGAAAACTGAGTTATGTTACTTTGGGCATATCATCAATGGGGATGCATCAAGCCGGACCCTGATAAAATCCGTGCTATTGAACAGATGAAAAGTCCTTCTGATGTACATGAGATGAGACAAATATTTGGCCTTGTAAATTTTGTGGGCAGGTTCCTTCCAGATTAATCCACAATACTACACCCTGTCACAGAGTTGCTAAAGAAAGATGTTGCCTGGGTCTAGGGACCTTCACAGGAAGAAGTCCCTGCTGGGGTCTGCCCCAGTGTTGGGGTTCTATGACCCTTCCAAAAAGACTGTGGTTAGTGCTGATGCGAGCAGTTATGGGTTAGGGGCTGCCCTCCTGCAGTTGAATGAGAACAAACTACAGCCCATCGCCTACTGTTCTCGTACACTGACGGCTGCTGAGTCGAAGTATGCCCAAATTGAGAAAGAGTGCCTGGCTGTCTATGCTGTGTCCTGCATCTCATGACAACTCCTATTATCACATTTTCTTCATTCTCTTGGTATCTTTATTTGAAAAGAAAGCATGTAAGTTTAGATGCTGGCCCATTTTTGGTGAACAACCTGGGTTGTTCTTGTTGATTGGTGGATAATTTCACCCACCAATAAACAAGTGCTGTCAATGGTGCTGAACCAAAAATTGTCTGGTTCCTTAGCTTAGATGCCTTCTTTTTCAAATAAAGATAGCAAGAGAACAAAGAAAATTTGATAATAGGAGTAAATTAGAAAGTTGCTTAAAATTGCATGCTCTATCTGAATCATGGAAGAAAAAAATTTGGGTTCAGTGTCCCTTTAAGTTACACTATGTTAGTTAAAGAAAAGAGGAAAACCTAGAGCTTGAGTATCACAAAATGTTTACAACCATATCCATGGACTTACAAGAATCTGATTATCAGCTGGACACATGTTTTATGGCCTTCTCCTGCACTGATTGTACCCATGATTGCATTAACTACTCATAAACTCAAGTGATGTAACTTGAGCACCTCTTTTATATGTTATAGTTTGTTATGTTAAATTGAACAAAAGACAGAAAAAGTTTGGAGCTTGAATATCATAATCTTTCTACAATCATATCTATGGACAGACAAGAAACTGATTAATAGCCTGACAAATGTAATATTGCTTTTCCTGCATTGATTGCATCCATCACTGTATTAACCAGTTTTTTTATACTAATGTGATGTTTTTCAAGGCCCTCTTCAAAAATAAAGTTATAAAAAATGGGGCCAGCGAGGTGGACTTTATAATGGAATTACCCCTTTCATGCATATCTGAAGAAACAGACAGTCAAAGAAAGTACAGGACACTGAAGGATCGGATACTGGAAGCAGGATAGGTAAGTAGATGCACCCATTCCAGAGCTGGAATCAAAGGTAATGCCCATGATACATCCAGAAACAGGAATGTCCACTTGAGGTCTAGACTGGAGTGCCCATTTGAGGCCAAAGACAGGAATGCTCACTTAAGGCCGAAGACTAGAACAGGACACAGAAGCTGGATGGACACCCACTGCAGAATTTGAGTACAATAGCTGGATACTGGTATGCGGCAGATACCCTCTGCAGAACTTGGAAGCAGGAAATGGAGACTGGCACTTAGCCTATACCCTCTGCAGAGCTTGGGTACAGGAACTGGATACAGGAACTTAGCAAAATACTCTGCAGAGCTTGGGTGCAGTAGTTGGATACTGGTACTTGGCAGACACCCTCTGTAGAGCTTGAGTACAGTAGCTGGGGACTGACAATTGGCAGATACTCTCTGCAGAGCTTGAGTGCAGTAGCTAAAGACTACCACTTGGCAGTCATTGCCTGTAGATCTTGGATGCAGTTGCTGGATGCTGTCAAGGGCCCTCTGCAGGGCTAGGCATTGATACAGGATACCAGTGCTTGACAGGCGCCTTCTGCAGGACTTGGGTATAGGAGCAGGATCCCAAAGAAGGCAGGATGGTGATAACAGGTAGAAGTGACAGGGTTGTGATGAGAGAATAGCCATTAGACAATCCGAGAGTCAGATACCTGAGAGCAAGGCCAAGTTTGGTATACAATAATAGCAGTTTGATCTTTCAACAAACAAAAAGGACATCCAAGAGAGTAGTCAGGAGGAAAGAAGACCGGAAGACAGGCAAGTCTAATTCAGGAACCAGAGGGAAAAAACTATTCAGGAACTCAGGCAAAGTCAGAGGCAATAACGGTCTGGTAAAGCCACAATGTCAGGGCAGGGGATGGTCTGTGAGGCTGCCTTAAATAGCAGTGCTTATTGAGAAACTTCCTGCAGCTGGAAAGCAGGTGGAGCCAGAGAGTTAGCCAGTGCAGGTAGCAGCACAAAGAAACTCTCAGCTCTGAGCCAGAGCCCTCCAGTGGCACAGAGACAGAGCAACAGGCTAAGAGAGAAACAACAGCCAAGGTCTCAGGTTTAATCCTGGGCACAGCCATGACAGTGTATGACATGTTATTGATATGAATATTAATCATTATGCATTTTTTCTAACTTTCAGGTAGATTATGAGTTATGCACGCTACAGGGAATTTAACGAACACAACAAAAGTTGCGTTATTTCACCCTCTATAGCGCAGCCATTACACATTTTCAAACAGCCAGCTTGTGCGTGCGATATGGTTGCGTAGAACTCCATACTGCACAAAATACAAGCGCTGTTTTGACGTGCTTGTGCATGCATCCATATCCCTTGTGCCTGGCTTTTTGGTGAGTTGGGGTGTTTAGTTCTAGGGTAAGGTTTGCCTGAACTATTAGGTGCCGGGACCTGTTTTTCTCCCTTAGACTTCCAGTTGCTGAAGCTTCGCTTGGCCTTTTTCCTGACCCAGTCTTGCGTGGTTTTGGAATCTTGGATCTCAGGGCTGGGAGGGGTATTCCACGGTAGTGGGAACTTGGGCTATGTCCTTGGTCCATCTACCTAACCTGGTCATGGTTGGCCAGGTTTTCAGAGTATTTTTTACTCTTTGCCACAGAGTAGCCCATGTCATCAAAGGGATATGTGGCTTAGTCGTTAGCTCCACAGCTCCCTATGGGGATGGAGTCCTTGCTTGGGGCTTCTCCTGGATGGGAGGTGGCAAGGTGGGGTTGGTTCCCCCTGGGGTCTTGCTGGCTCCAATTTAGACTTGTTGGGCCTTTATTTTGATAGATCCTTAGGTCTATGGCCTTGTTGTCTGTTTTCAGAGCCGGGTTGTACTTGTACTCTGTAGGGATGGCTGTGCTATCCTTACGCTCATTCCTGTACCTGATCGGGATTCTTTTCTTCTCCTGTTTTGGATCCCTGAGGCTGGGCTGGTCGAGCTGGGTGTGGGTCTGCAGGTCAGGATGACCAAGTAGTCTAATGCGCTGCGTTCGGGTCACAGTCTCCTCTGGATGTGTGATTCTTGTTGAGTTTATCCTGTTTGCTCAGTCTCCTAGGGTATAGAGTGTGCCTTCTTTCCTGGGGTTGCTTTTGCGGTCTGTTTCTTGCTTGACTGCTTGCAAGTACCCTCTGTGTCCTCCTGTTATGGACTCTGCCTTCTAATACTTGGGTTTTTTTCAGCTGGGTGTATTACACTCTTTTTAATGGTCGAATGCTTTGGCCTACTATGGTCAGACATTGGGAGGACTTTGACTCTTCAGTTGCATTCCGCGCTTGCAGGATGTGGGAGAGACGTCTGTTCTGTCTCTGTGCCCGGTCTTATCCCGAGTTTCGCCTGGTATAGGCGTGGCTTCCTTTCCTTGTTGGGCCCCTTTGGGTCTCTGGAAGCTGGGCTCACTCTTGGAGGTGTTCTTTTTTGTATTTGGAGACCTTTCGGTTTCCTTGGTTCTCCTTTGCCTTGTCCCCTTGGGGGTTTTGGCTGGTGTCTCCTTCCTTTGTTGGGGATGAGCAGTGGGGGACCATCTGTTGAGCGATGGTGTCTCCTAGAGGACTGTTGGCTCAATCGAGTCCATTTGCGGTCTCTAGTTTGGCTTCTGGACTGACTGTGAGTCAGTGTCTTTGGGGCTTTTCCTTTTAAAAATGTTCTCAGCTTGCGACGAAGCAGGGTTTTTTATTGGGTAGAGGTCCAGGCTTGGTGCCCTCAGTATGGGATGAGAGCTGCTCAAATTCTATTGGGTGATTGGAACAGCCAATAGGATTTTAGCAACTCTAATCCTATTGGCTGATTTAAATCTTTCAGCCAATAGAAATGCAAAGGAAGCCATCTTGGATGACGTCACTTGCATTGAAGTTCCAGTTTAGGTTTTTTATTAGGGGGGTTGGGTGGTGGGTTTTACTGTGGGGGTGTTTTTATTTATTTTTTTACAGGTAAAAAAGCTGATTTCGTTGGGGCAATGCCCCACAAAAGGCCCTTTTAAGGCCCATTGGTATTTTATTGTAGGCTAGGGTTTTTTGTTTTATTTTGGGGGGCTTTTTTATTTTTATAGGGCTATTAGATTAGGTGTAATTCTTTTTTATTTTTGATATTGTGGTTTTTTGTTTTTTGTAATTTAGTGGGGGGGGGTTTGGTAACTTAGTGGGGTTTTTTCTGTAATTTTAGTAATTTGTAATACGGTTTAATAGTATATTTAAATAATTTGAATAGGGTTAGGGTTTTTTAATATGTAAGTTAGTTAATTTAATTGGTAGTTTATATTAATTGTAGTATAATAGTTAGGGTAGGTTAATTAATATTTTAAAATAATTTCTTTTAATTCTACAGGTAAGTTTAAATATATTTGAAGATAGGGATGTTGTAATTTTAATTTAAAGTTAACGGGTTGTTAGGTTTAGGGGTTAATAGCTTTATTTAGTTTATGGCGATGTGTGGGGCTGACGGTTTAGGGGATAATAGGTTTAGTTAGTGGTGGTGATGTGGGAGGCCAGAGGTTTAGGGGTTAATACGTTTATTTATTGGCGGCGTGGCGGGGAGGGGCAGAATAGGGGTTAATAACTTTATTTATGTTGCAGCGGGGTCGGGGAGAGGTGGAATAGGGGTTAATAAGTTTATTTATGTTGCGAGGGGTCGGGAGTGGCGGGATAGGGGTTATACATTTTAGTATAGTGGCGGAGTTTAGTGACAGGGTATAAATAAAGTTGGTAAAAAGCCGAATAGACGCGAGATTGATGACTGTTCGTTAACAACAGTCCGATGCTCATTGCCCCGTACCTGGTGCGCGTCTTTTTGCCGGCTTTTTTTAGAAATGTTGTTAGGTTGTAATGTTGTTAGGCTATGTTAGGCGAGCGTATTGGTGCCGGCGAATGCAACAAAGTTGAGGCTTTGATAAATATCCCCCAAACCGTGGTTGAGAGTAATGTGGGCAATAAATCTAAACAGATTCACTTCCAGTGGATTAGATAGATGTAGTATTAATAGAAAACACTAAAGGGAAAAAAACACTGAAATGTAGTTGGGTACAGGAGAAAGGGAGATAAGACTCCTTTAGGCATTATCCCAAAGAAAACTCATATTGGTGAAATCTGATTTAAATACTGTGGAAGTAGAACCAAGTCTCAGATGTGATCTTTTGTAGCAAGTATTCCATCTGAGTCATAAAAACAGAAACTGATGTTGAGCGAATCAGCAGTGCTAGTTGCACATCCGATTTGTGCGCCTAGCGCTGCTGATTGGATCAGTGTCAGTTTCTGTTCAGGACCAGCAGTGTTTCACTAGTCCTGAGTTACATTTCTACTTTGCATTTAACCCGTTTGTGAGTGTTAAACACATAATAGTGTAGTCTTAAAATTACATGCTCATAACTAATTAGATCCTGTATTTCTTTTTACTATTAAACGGACATTAAACCCATTTTTTGTTCTTTTATGATTCAGATAGAGAATACTTTTTTTTAAACAATATTCAAATTTACTTCTAGTAACTAATTTACTTCATTCTTTAGATATCCTTTGTTGAAGAAACAGCAGTGCACATGGGTGAGCCAATCACACGCATCTATGTGCAGCCACCAATCAGCAGCTTCAGAGCCTATCTGAGCAAAGGATATCAAGGGAATTAAGCAAATTAGATAATAGAAGTAAATCAGAAAGTTTTTTAAAATTGCATGCTCGATCTAAATCATGAAAGAAAAAAATGCGGGTTTCATTTCCTTTTAAGGCCCTTTAAACAAGAAAAGGTAATTAGGGTTTTATAAAGAAAATGGCATTGAAGATCTAGAATTTATTGAATATTAATTTTAATAAAGTTTTTTAAGGTTTGTTATTGAGCCTATTTCTAACTTTTTAGTCAAAAAAGGAGTGTAGGTCAAGTAAGCAGTCATCTGTTGCAAGAAAAAGAAAAATAGCAAATTTATACAGTGCATGATAGAGTAAAACATAGAAAAGTGTGAACTGGTTATAGACATGAACGGCTGAAATATTTTCCAGATTTAGAAAAAGCAATATAAGAGAAAATTAGTAATGAGGTCACTGAAAAGAGTCACTTTAACTTGTCACTGTCTGTGATCCACATCATGAATAAAGAAATACAAAATACATTTTTCAATTCTTATAGTGGATATAAAATATATAACTTCCTTAAGGTAATCAAAAATGAAGTAATGAAAGTTAAGTCTTCTTGTTTGCTTTGCAATTGAAAAAGTATTCATAACATGGTCACAAAACAGTTTCCATTGTTTTCAGACCTGAACAGGCCACTATAAAATGTTTCACTATACTTTTATCAATTATTACTGTTTCAGCGACATACACATGTGCCACCTGCACCAGCTTTCAAACGACTCGCATTGTCAAGTCTTCACTGATACAATACCCACAGTTCTCTTAACATGGGGGCATATTTATCAAGCTCTGTATGGAGCTTGAGGCCCCTTGTTTCGTCTAAAGACCGCTGCTCCATAACTTGTCCGCCTGCTCTGAGGCAGCAGACAGAAATCAACCCAATCAAATACGATCAGGTTGATTAACACCCCCTGCTAGCGGGCGATTGGCCGCAAATCTACAGGGGGCGGCATTGCACCAGCAGTTCACAAGAACTGCTGGTGCAATGATAAATGCCGACAGCGTATATTGGAAAGAACTTTCTAGTGTAAATTGAAATGCATTCATGCACATTTAATTTTCACCTTTCAATCCCTTTAAAAAAAATAAAAATATGCAGTCTTAATATAAATGCTTATATCAGATGTATCTCTTGCTTTGAGTCAGCAATATTTTCTGCTGTTTTTCAACTCAGAAATAACTTTGTAGCAAAAGGCTATTTATTTCTAGACTATGGGACCGATTTACTAAGCAGTCAATTTGCTTATTCTGCGCGAGCCTTCAGGCTCACCAGAATCAGGAGTTAGGAAGCAGCAGTCGTAAGACCGCTCCTCCTTAACTCCTCCGCCATCTCTAAACAGGCGGACAGCAGTCATCCCGATCAGATATGATCGGGATTATGGACACCCCTGCTAGCGGCTGATTGGCCGCAAATTTGCAGGGGGCGGCATTGTACAAGCATTTCACTAGAAATGCTTTTGCAATGATAAATGCTGACAGCATGTCCGACATTTAATAAATCGTCCCCCTTGTATGATGTAGTGAAGACATTTCAAAATAAGAATTTAAATAAGATGTAACTTATTCCAATCCATTATATTTTGTTGTGTCATTTGAAGTGTTTTCTTGAGTCTGTTTTGATGCCTTGATCACAATCTATTGGCTGAGGCCTTTGCAGCTCTTTTTTGGACTAAAAGGTCTGATAATGATCACAATAGTGTATTTTCAGCTCTTTCCTGCACCTGCATACATGTTTTCAGATCGATCTTTGGTAAAAGTTCTAAAAGGGCCCAAAAAGTTATCAACTTATTTTTTAAACCAGTTTTGACTTTTGGAATATGACAACTGACACAGGGGGTACGTCTCTCAAAAGGTACCACCCTAGGGGTTGAAGAGGTTGAAGAGGTTGAGGAATATGACAGTATCGATTGCAGCTATGCATGGTTGTGACTATTGAATACACGCTTGCAAAGACACTAATACACTGTGCTTGACTGTGCTGCTAAGGTCAGCCAAGACATTACTACACCCTGTTTAAATTTGCTGCTAAGATCTGCAAAGACATTACCATATCTTGCTTCACTGCACTACTATACCAATTTATTGGGGATTAACTATCTGCTTGCTCTGCTGGTTGTGTCTAAGCTTTGACGGTACTCCTACTAACAAAGGATCAGTGATCACTCATATACCACATATGGGACTAGTAGAAACACATATACCCAATGGCCATTGGTGGATATTGTAATTGTATATATGTGTCTAGTTAAAATTTAACTTGTTCTCAATTTCAGGATAACTATTTGACTACATCTTGGATTGTTGTAAGCTTTTTTGAGGCTTTGTTTATGCCTTATATTAGCTGAATAAATGTGTATTGCATTAATCTGTTATTTAGAGATATCTGTGGGGAAGGGAGCCTGTGACCTGGGGGTTGGTCTCCTCACCTGAATGACCCAGGTTATTATCTAATTTCTATCATGATAGTTTACGTGTTAGTGCCGGCTAGAACATACTTTTTTTCTTGCAGTATTAACAAATTTATTCTATGTTCCCAGGCACCCCTGGTTTCAAGTATTTAGTTTACCAGGGATACACTTATAGGTATGACATAGGTGAGCTGACGCATCACTTTCATTAATACATTATAGAGGTTTATTAACATACATGGTATTGATTTATTAAAGCTCTATTCATCCCTATTGCAAACAAATTGAAGGGAGATGGAGGGATGGAAAGTTACACTATGGAAAATAGGGGAATTGGAAAGGGGGCATCCTAACTAATGATTGCAGGTGGGGGCACCACTACACTACAGAAAATATAGAAATTAATAAATAAGTTAAAATAAATAAATAAACTGGCAAGTACCCAAGATGGACACCACTAGTGGGTGGGTGGAGGGCTAAAGAGCTGTTTGGGGGTGGGGGGTTGAGAAGTTATCACTACACTGCAGAAAAAGATAATAATAAAAAAGCCCTAAACTGCACATTGGCAGACTGTCTGCAGTACTAAGATGTCAGGTGGGAGGGTGATCTCTACCTTGCATCAAAAATGCACCTTAAAAGCTGATTAGCCCCTTCACTGCCATGAATTTCAAGTAAAGTGCACAGCAGCAGTTAGCTGCCTTCTAATTGCTGAAAAACAATGGCAAAACCATGGATGCAATTACATATGTTTATTACAACTCTCTAACGGCTAGATTTGGAGTTTTGTCGGTAACGACCCGAAAAACTAACGACGGCTTTTTTCTGGCCGCACCATAAAAACAACTCTGGTATTGAGAGTCCACATAAAGGCTGCGTTAGGCTCCAAAAAAGGAGCGTAGAGCATTTTTAACGCAGCTTCAACTCTCGATACCAGAGTTGCTTACGCAAGCGGCCAGCCTCAAAAACGTGCTCGTGCACGATTCCCCCATAGGATACAATGGGGCTGTTTGAGCTGAGAAAAAACCTAACACCTGCAAAAAATCTGCGTTCAGCTCTTAACGCAGCCCCATTGTTTGCTATGCGGAAACACCTCCTAAGTCTGCACCTAACACCCTAACATGTACCCCGAGTCTAAACACCCCTAACCTTACACTTATTAACCCCTAATCTGCCGCCCCCGCTATCGCTGACACCTACATTTTATTTTTAACCCCTAATCTGCCGCTCCGTAAACCGCCGCTACTTACATTATACTTATGTACCCCTAATCTTCTGACCCTAACACCGCCGACCAATATATTATATTTATTAACCCCTAATCTGCCGCCCACAACGTCGCCCCCACCTGCCTACACTTATTAACCCCTAATCTGCCGAGCGGACCGCTCCGCTACTATAATAAAGTTATTAACCCCTAATCCGCCTCACCAACCCTATAATAAATAGTATTAACCCCTAATCTGCCCTCCCTAACATCGTCGACACCTAACTTCAATTATAAACCCCTAATCTGACGACCGGAGCTCACCGCTATTCTAATAAATGTATTAACCCCTAAAGCTAAGTCTAACCCTAACACTAACACCCCCCTAAATTAAATATAATTTTAATCTAACGAAATTAATTAACTCTTATTAAATAAATTATTCCTATTTAAAGCTAAATACTTACCTGTAAAATAAATTCTAATATAGCTACAATATAAATTATAATTATATTATAGCTATTTTAGGATTAATATTCATTTTACAGGTAACTTTGTATTTATTTTAACCAGGTACAATAGCTATTAAATAGTTAAGAACTATTTAATAGCTAAAATAGTTAAAATAATTACAAAATTACCTGTAAAATAAATCCTAACCTAAGTTACAATTAAACATAACACTACACTATCAATAAATTAATTAAATACAATTCCTACAAATAAATACAATTAAATAAACTAGCTAAAAGTTACAAAAAATAAAAAAATATTTACAAACATAATATAAATATTACAACAATTTTAAACTAATTACACCTACTCTAAGCCCCCTAATAAAATAACAAAGCCCCCCAAAATAAAAAAATGCCCTACCCTATTCTATATTACTAAAGTTCAAAGCTCTTTTACCTTACCAGCCCTGAACAGGGCCCTTTGCGGGGCATGCCCCAAAGAATTCAGCTCTTTTACCTGTAAAAAAAAACATACAATAAACATACAATACCCCCCCCCCCAACATTACAACCCACCACCCACATACCCCTAATCTAACCCAAACCCCCCTTAAATAAACCTAACACTAAGCCCCTGAAGATCTTCCTACCTTATCTTCACCCTGCCAGGTTCACCAATCCGTCCTGAAGAGCTCCTCCGATGTCCTGATCCAAGCCCAAGCGGGGGGCTGAAGAGGTCCATGATCCGGCTGAAGTCTTCATCCAAGCGGGAGCTGAAGAGGTCCATGATCCGGATGAAGTCTTCTATCAATGGCATCTTCAATCTTCTTTCTTCCGGATCCATCTTGCAGACCTCCGACGCGGAACATCCTCTTCTCCCGATGCCTACTAGCCGAATGACGGTTCATTTAAGGGACGTCATCCAAGATGGCGTCCCTCGAATTCCGATTGGCTGATAGGATTCTATCAGCCAATCGGAATTAAGGTAGGAATATTCTGATTGGCTGATGGAATCAGCCAATCAGAATCAAGTTCAATCCGATTGGCTGATCCAATCAGCCAATCAGATTGAGCTTGCATTCTATTGGCTGATCGGAATTCGAGGGACGCCATCTTGGATGACGTCCCTTAAAGGAACCGTCATTCGGCTAGTAGGCGTCGGGAGAAGAGGATGTTCCGCGTCGGAGGTCTGCAAGATGGATCCGGAAGAAAGAAGATTGAAGATGCCGTTGATAGAAGACTTCATCCGGATCATGGACCTCTTCAGCTCCCGCTTGGATGAAGACTTCATCCGGATCATGGACCTCTTCAGCTCCCGCTTGGATGAAGACTTCAGCCGGATCATGGACCTCTTCAGCCCCCCGCTTGGGCTTGGATCAGGACATCGGAGGAGCTCTTCTGGACAGATCGTTGAACCCGGTGAGGTGAAGACAAGGTAGGAAGATCTTCAGGGGCTTAGTGTTAAGTTTATTTAAGGGGGGTTTGGGTTAGATTAGGGGTATGTGGGTGGTGGGTTGTAATGTTGGGGTGCTTGGGTATTGTATGTGTTTTTTTTACAGGCAAAAGAGCTGAACTTCTTGGGGCATGCCCCGCAAAGGGCCCTGTTCAGGATTGGTAAGGTAAAAGAGCTTTGAACTTTAGTTATTTAGAATAGGGTAGGGCATTTTTTTATTTTGGGGGGCTTTGTTATTTTATTAGGGGGCTTAGAGTAGGTGTAATTAGTTTAAAATTGTTGTAATATTTTTCTTATGTTTGTAAATATTTTTTTATTTTTGTAACTTAGTTCTTTTTTATTTTTTGTACTTTAGCTAGTTTATTTAATTGTTGTTATTTGTAGGAATTGTATTTAATTAATTTATTGATAGTGTAGTGTTAGGTTTAATTGTAACTTAGGTTAGGATTTCTTTTACAGGTAAATTTGTAATTATTTTAACTATTTTAGCTATTAAATAGTTCTTAACTATTTAATAGCTATTGTACCTGGTTAAAATAAATACAAAGTTACCTGTAAAATAAATATTAATCCTAAAATAGCTATAATATAATTATAATTTATATTGTAGCTATATTAGGATTTATTTTACAGGTAAGTATTTATCTTTAAATAGGAATAATTTATTTAATAAGAGTTAATTAATTTCGTTAGATTAAAATTATATTTAACTTAGGGGGGTGTTAGTGTTAGGGTTAGACTTAGCTTTAGGGGTTAATACATTTATTAGAATAGCGGTGAGGTCCGGTCGGCAGATTAGGGGTTAATAAGTGTAGGCAGGTGGAGGCGACGTTGTGGGGGGCAGATTAGGGGTTAATAAATATAATATAGGTGTCGGCGGTGTTAGGGGCAGCAGATTAGGGGTACATAAGGATAACGTAGGTGGCGGCGCTTTGCGGTCGGCAGATTAGGGGTTAATTATTGTAGGTAGCTGGCTGCGAAGTTGTGGGGGGCAGATTAGGGGTTAATAAATATAATATAGGGGTCGGCGGTGTTAGGGGCAATAGATTAGGGGTACATAAGGATAACTAACATAGGTGGCGGCGCTTTGCGGTCGGCAGATTAGGGGTTAATAAGTGTAGGTAGGTGGAGGCGACGTTGTGGGGGGCAGGTTAGGGGTTAATAAATATAATACAGGGGTCGGCGGTGTTAGGGGCAGCAGATTAGGGGTACATACGGATAACGTAGGTGGCGGTCGGCAGATTAGGGGTTAAAAAAATGTATTTGAGTGTCGGCGATGTGGGGGGACCTCGGTTTAGGGGTACATAGGTAGTTTATGGGTGTTAGTGTACTTTAGAGCACAGTAGTTAAGAGCTTTATAAACCGGCGTTAGCCCAGAAAGCTCTTAACTACTGACTTTTTTCCTGCGGCTGGAGTTTTGTCGTTAGATGTCTAACGCTCACTTCAAACACGACTCTAAATACCGGAGTTAGAAAGATCCCATTGAAAAGATAGGATACGCAATTTACGTAAGGGGATCTGCGGTATGGAAAAGTCGCGGCTGAAAAGTGAGCGTTAGACCCTATTTTGAGTGACTACAAATACCGGCGGTAGCCTAAAACCAGCGTTAGGAGCATCTAACGCTGGTTTTCACGGCTAACGCCAAACTCCAAATCTAGGCCTAAGGATTTTGTACCACTCTTCTTTCGCCAACTGCTCCAGGTCTCTCAGATCAGAAGGGTTCCTTTTCCCAACTGCTGTTTTAAGATCTCTCCACAAGTGGTCTACGGTATTGAGAACTGGACTCATTGCTGGCCAGTTCCATACTCTCCAGCAATTTGTCTTAGACCATTTCTGGGTGGTTTTTGACGTGTGCTTCGGGTCATTGTCCTGCTGTAAGACTTATCAACTCTGATGGAGACCCAACTTTCTGACACTGAGTATTTCTTTGCACCACAGAATTCTTTGGTAGTCTTCAGATTTCATAATGCCATGCACACTTCTTCTTGACAATGTTGCGCACAGTGAACAAAGGAACATTAAGATCTCTGGAGATGGACTTGTAACCTTGAGATTGTCCATGCTTTACCACTATTGTTCTGTTGATGCCCAGTATTCCGGGACTTTATATATTATGTAACTCATGATGTTTATTGTGCTTTGATGCAAGGTTTTTGTACTAAGTATCAAAATCAATTAAATGTTATTCATTACTTTCTGCTTTGACACATTAGTATTTATTTTCAGCAGACTAGTTCTTTATTAAACTTTCATGACCTAAAGAAATGTTATTTGCATTGTAGTATTCTGTCACAGTGCTGAATAAGATTGGCTTTCACTCTGGATCTAGTTTATGACCTAGAGGCTGATATTAACAAGCTGTCAATCTGCCCCAATGCAGCTGTTTCCACCCGGAAACAGCAGTTAAGAAGCAGCTTTTTTCTTAAGAAAACCATGTCGGACAGACACTTGATAAATCAGCCCCTTATTCTCTTCTTCTTTTTGCTTACTTATTTTTTTTTAAATTTAATTAACTTTTTACAATCTCTGTGCACCTTGTTCTGCCTATAATTCTTTGCGAACAGGCAGGATAAAGTGGTTTTGACATAAAAAAATAATTACATCTTTGGTGCTGATAGTTTATATTAAATGATATATATATTTATATGCAAAATATTTTTTGAGGGGAGAGATTACATGTTTCACCACATACGGATATAAAAATGTATACTATTCTAGTTAGATGTAGTCACATCTCATGGTGCAGACCCTTTAGTAATTAATTTTGAAAAGTAAAAGAGATAGATGGGGTATACAAAATTTCAACAAATTTAGTATAAAGAAAAGGGATTAAAGCCCTCTTTCTGAAAATAGTCTTGTATAAATTTATTTCAGAATCAAATCCAAAAGCAGCGGACTCCAGCCCTATTAATGAGCGGAATTCCTACACATTATAGACACACATTTAAAAAAGATGCATAAATCACACTTGACTGGCCAGTCTTATCTAAAAAAGAATCTGTTTGTAAATTGGTATATAGATATAAGTAACCAATTAAAAATACATCTGTGCAGCGCTTAACACTAAAAGCAAGATGTCAAACAAAAGATTATTATAATATAGCAACAAGTATATCGCAAGAATGTTGCAACGTAAGGATAGTCCCCTTTATAGATAATATATAACTTCAACACAAGTCATGCATTATAAGACCATACTAACATAGCCATAGTCATATATATTAGTATTGCACTTTTAATAATATACACCAGTTCAGCAAAGCTAAGAAAAAAGGTCAAAGTTCACTTTACCATTTCCACGGCAGCGTCTGTTATTCGGTATTGCTCTCACTACCGATATAAGCTGTTACACTTAAAAGTAAAGGATCACTGTTACCAAATCTTCTGTAGAGTCGTATCTTAGTATTTCTTCCTTGTTTGTTCCACACCTCCTGATGTAAAACCAGCAGTGCTTAGTTCAGCATTACTTTGCCTCTCCTGGGCTGTATGTTATCCAAGGTAAATTATTGGAAACAAGTTTACACAGATCCAGGCCGTGCATTGTATCCAGGGTAAATTCCAGACTTCCACTCTTTCTCCAGTAAGCTTTTCGCTTTTCCTTCCGACTAGTGGTGTTTTTCCCCCATTTTCTTCAGGGATACTTCCAGGATACATATAACCAGCTGCTCACTCCTCCTTCGCCTTTACAAACTTAGAGGTTGTCAGCTGTTTATTGCTTCCAATCAGGAACCGACTCATACAGGTAAGTTGGTACTCATTGATTGCGGTGCTTATTAAGATGGTGCAATCTTATCTGGGGACTGCTTTTTAAGCTCAGTTAGTGTGACATCTTTGGGAGCTTGCCAACGTACGTTTCACCCCTTGTTGCTCCAAACATATCGGGGCTTCCTCAGGGCTAAATTACTAAGGTACAGGTGCTTCCTTTAGTACCCAATACCCCACCTCCGTTTGTTACGTCATGGGGGCATTTAAAGGTATTATACATCATATTCCTTTAACACATGATACATATTATTTGCATTTTTTCTAATGTGATCCTGAAGTACAGGAGTTAACGTTCATCATGTCATTATTTTGCAGTATCGCTAGAGAAATGAAGCAAACTCTAGTCTTTCATTCGGACCTCTTGGATATCTTGTCCTTAGTTCATAGATGTCGTCTCTGTGTTCTTGAATCCTATCTTTTAGGAATTTTTGTTTTTCCTACATAAAATCTAGGATATGAACAGTGTATTAAATAGACTACACCAACCGAATTGCAGTTGAAGAAATATTTGACATCATAGTTTTTACTATTCCCTGCTGAGAATTTTTTAGCCTTCTCCATATACGGGCAATACACACATTGACCACAAGGATAGTTACCTTTAACTCCTCTGTCTTTTCTGAGCCAGTCTGCACTGGATGGACTTCTATTATACATGCTTCTTACTAAATGATCTTTTAAATTTGGCGACTTTCGTGCTACAATTAGGGGAAAAGTCCCTACCTTGTCTTTTATTCTCTCCTCATAAGTTAGGAGATGCCAGTGTTTCTGCAAAATTGATTTAATAGTACCCCACTGGCAATTGTAACCTGAAATATATCTTATCCTTTCTTTTTGGATTGATTCATCTTTAATTTTATAGAGCACTTCGTCTCTGTCTAGTCTATTGACTTTTGAAGCTGCCCTGTTGATACATTTTTTCGAGTATCCTCTATCTAAAAATCTAGCTTCCATCAAATCTGCATGTTTCACATATTTGTTTTTAGAAGAGCAATTCCTTTTTAATCTAAGGAATTGCCCAAAGGGGATCCCTCTTTTTAAATGTTCAGGGTGACTGCTCTGTGCCTGTAGGATACTATTGGTCGCTGTTGACTTCCTATAATTTTCAGTTACAATCAAATTGCCTTCTTTACTTATTAATATGTCCAAAAACTGAAGACTTTTTTCATTAATCTGATTTGTAAGCAAAATATTTTTTTCATTGTTGTTCAAATCGGTAATGAACTTCTCAAGTACTTTCAAAGGTCCTTCCCATAGCAGGAGGATGTCATCAACATAACGAATCCATACAGGGAGTGCAGAATTATTAGGCAAATGAGTATTTTGACCACATCATCCTCTTTATGCATGTTGTCTTACTCCAAGCTGTATAGGCTCGAAAGCCTACTACGAATTAAGCATATTAGGTGATGTGCATCTCTGTAATGAGAAGAGGTGTGGTCTAATGACATCAACACCCTATATCAGGTGTGCATAATTATTAGGCAACTTCCTTTCCTTTGGCAAAATGGGTCAAAAGAAGGACTTGACAGGCTCAGAAAAGTCAAAAATAGTGAGATATCTTGCAGAGGGATGCAGCACTCTTAAAATTGCAAAGCTTCTGAAGCGTGATCATCGAACAATCAAGTGTTTCATTCAAAATAGTCAACAGGGTCGCAAGAAGCATGTGGAAAAACCAAGGCGCAAAATAACTGCCCATGAACTGAGAAAAGTTAAGCGTGCAGCTGCCAAGATGCCACTTGCCACCAGTGTGGCCATATTTCAGAGCTGCAACATCACTGGAGTGCCCAAAAGCACAAGGTGTGCAATACTCAGAGACATGGCCAAGGTAAGAAAGGCTGAAAGATGACCACCACTGAACAAGACACACAAGCTGAAACGTCAAGACTGGGCCAAGAAATATCTCAAGACTGATTTTTCTAAGGTTTTATGGACTGATGAAATGAGAGTGAGTCTTGATGGGCCAGATGGATGGGCCTGTGGCTGGATTGGTAAAGGGCAGAGAGCTCCAGTCCGACTCAGACACCAGCAAGGTGGAGGTAGAGTACTGGTTTGGGCTGGTATCATCAAAGATGAGCTTGTGGGGCCTTTTCGGGTTGAGGATGGAGTCAAGCTCAACTCCCAGTCCTACTGCCAGTTTCTGGAAGACACCTTCTTCAAGCAGTGGTACAGGAAGAAGTTTGCATCCTTCAAGAAAAACATGATTTTCATGCAGGACAATGCTCCATCACACGCGTCCAAGTACTCCACATCGTGGCTGGCAAGAAAGGGTATAAAAGAAGAAAATCTAATGACATGGCCTCCTTGTTCACCTGATCTGAACCCCATTGAGAACCTGTAGTCCATCATCAAATGTGAGATTTACAAGGAGGGAAAACAGTACACCTCTCTGAACAGTGTCTGGGAGGCTGTGGTTGCTGCTGCACGCAATGTTGATGGTGAACAGATCAAAACACTGACAGAATCCATGGATGGCAGGCTTTTGAGTGTCCTTGCAAAGAAGGGAGGCTATATTGGTCACTGATTTGTTTTTGTTTTGTTTTTGAATGTCAGAAATGTATATTTGTGAATGTTGAGATGTTATATTGGTTTCACTGGTAAAAATAAATAATTGAAATGGGTATATATTTGTCTTTTGTTAAGTTGCCTAATAATTATGCACAGTAATAGTCACCTGCACACACAGATATCCCCCTAAAATAGCTATAAATAAAAACAAACTAAAAACTACTTCCAAAACTATTCAGCTTTGATATTAATGAGTTTTTTGGGTTCATTGAGAACATGGTTGTTGTTCAATAATAAAATGAATCTTCAAAAATACAACTTGCCTAATAATTCTGCACTCCCTGTAGAATGATATTTTTCCTCAAATATATTGCTATATTTCTCATATATTTCCATCTCCCATGCCCCAAGGTGCAAACAAGCATAGGTGGGGGCGCAGACCGCCCCCATTGCTGTACCCCTTTTTTGTCTGTACATAATGCTATCAAAAACAAATATGTTATTTTGAAGAATAAACTGAAGTAGAGATATTACAAAAACTGTATGCTCTCTGTACTTAGAGCCTCTTGAGTCTAAGTAGTGCTCAGCAGCTTTTAGGCCTTCCCTATGTGGGATAGATGAGTACAAACCCTCCACATCTAAAGAGACTAGGAGGGTTTCTGTATTAACATTAACACCATCTAGTTTTTTCAGGAGGTCCCCTGTGTCTTTTATATATGACGGGAGAGTATTAAGGAATGGTCTTAGAAAATGATCAACATAGTTACCTATTCCTTCTGTAATACTCCCAATCCTGGATACAATGGGGCGTCCTGGTGGACATTGCAAGTTCTTATGCAGTTTTGGTATTACATAGAAGACTGGCAAAATAGGGTATTGCGGGTAAAGAAAGGAAAATTCTTTAGATGTAATTATCCCTCTCTGTTTTGCATCATAAAGTAATTTGTACAGGTTATTTTGTGCCTCTTTCAGTGGATTTGTTCCAAGTTTCTCATATTGGTCCCCAACACCAAGTTGTCTTTTGACTTCTCGAACATACATGGACTCATCCATTATACTCATCCATTATGACGAGATTGACGCCCTTATCGGCGGGTTTCATCACGATGTTGGGGGCCAAGACGAGATCATTGAGAGCCTTCCTTTCATTTTTAGTTAGGTTATCATTAATCATCACATTGTCAGATAATCTCTCAATGTCTTTCTCCACTAGTGATGGCATATAGCTTGATTTAGGTTTAAAATCAGTTCTAATTAAGGGATCACTCTCTTCAACATTCACCGTTCTGCATTCTTCCATAAGACAGTTTAAAGTGTCCAGGGCAGTTTGGTCACCTGTTGTTAGCGTTTTATTTCTCAAACTATCTTTACTCATTAATTGTGACAGAACAATTTTTCTAACGAAAAGGTGAAGACCTTTTGTAACTTCAAATGTATTCAATTTCGCTACAGGGCTAAAGGATAGACCTTTTTTCAAGAGACTCATATGTGCAAGATTAATGGGAAATTTTGAAAGGTTCACTTTTTGCATCTCATCTTTATGTTGAGTTTTTAGTAATCCCTGAACCTGCCTCTCCTCAATCTCCCCCTTTCCTGCAACCTCTCTTGGTTGTAGTAGTCCCTTCTCCCTCTTGTTTGCCTCATCGGGTATCTCCTCTCTCTGGTAGACATATTGCTTTGCCCTCTTCCTCTTTCTCCCGCCCCTTCTTCTCCATCTTTTAAATAGGGGCCTGATTGGTTTTTTGACAAATTCTCTGTCTCTACATCTGAGGCATCTGTGCCTGAATCATATGATTCTTTCTGAGATTTGTATACATAGACTCTATCCTTTCTGTAATCATCTTGGTATCTTATTAGTTTACGACACTTTCTTAGTTTTATATCTGCCTGTAATCTAGATACACTGTTTTTTGTTTCTTCATTTAATTTTTCGAAATTCTTGTCTTTTTCAAATAGATTTTCATTCGCTAATGCTTGATCTACTTCTATTTTTACTTTCTCTAGTCTCTTATCATTTCTAGATATCATCATACCCATTAGATCCAATGAGAGTGTGGATAATTTCCCATTCCATTCTGTTAGGACTGATTCCCCTTCCTCATCTTCCTTTGTCCTCGCACCTGGATCTAATAGGAGCCGTAGGCCTCTAGGTATTATCATATTTTTTACATAATTATTGAGACTTGAATTTCCCGCCCTTATTTTTATTTGCCTGGTTAAACATTGTCTATATTTTTTAAAACATGAGAATACATTTATAGATTCATTGTTCGTATCCCCTGTTTCTATACTATTACTTTGGCAAAGCGATTCATTTAGTTCTGCTTCCCACACTTCATCTGACATGGTGAACGCCATTCTACTCACGAACAGTACAAACCAAATCACACCAATAAAAAACCTAACTCTGAAACAAATTTTCCCCCTTAAGGCACCATAGACGGCACAAAGGAGTAAGACTAAGAAGTAATTTTGTACCTTAATCACCCAGAAATAAAGGGGGGGTTGTGAATCCTCAACAGATTATCCTTTAATTAGAAGTATAGATACAAAATATTTTTTGAGGGGAGAGATTACATGTTTCACCACAAACGGTGAAAAAATATATACTATTCTAGTTAGATATAGTCATATCTCATGGTGCAGACCTTTTAATAATTAATTTTGAAAAGTAAAAGAGATAGATGGGGTTTACAAAATTTCGACAAATTTAGTATAAAGAAAAGGGATTACAGCCCTCTTTCTGAAAATAGTCTTGTATAAATTTATTTCAGAATCAAATCCAAAAGCAGCGGACTCCAGCCCTATTAATGAGCAGAATTCCTACACATTATAGACACACATTTAAAAAAGATGCATAAATCACACTTGACTGGCCAGTCTTATCTAAAAATAATATGTTTGTAAATTGGTATATAGATATAAGCAACCAATTAAAAATACATCTGTGCAGCGCTTAACACTAAAAGCAAGATGTCATACAAAAGATTATTATAATATAGCAACAAGTATATCGCAAGAATGTTGCAACGTAAGGATGGTCCCCTTTATAGATAATATATAACTTCAACACAAGTCATGCATTATAAGACCATACTAACATAGCCATAGTCATATATAGTAGTATTGCACCATTAATAATATACACCAGTTCAGCAGAGCTAAGAAAAAAAGGTCAAAGTTCACTTTACCATTTCCACGGCAGCGTCCGTTATTCGGTATTGCTCTCACTACCGATATAAGCTGTTACACTTAAAAGTAAAGGATCACTGTTACCAAATCTTCTGTAGAGTCGTATCTTAGTATTTCTTCCTTGTTTGTTCCACACCTCCTGATGTAAAACCAGCAGCGCTTAGTTCAGCGTTACTTTGCCTCTCCTGGGCTGTATGTTATCCGAGGTAAATTATTGGAAACAAGTTTGCACAGATCCAGGCCGTGCATTGTATCCAGGGTAAATTCCAGACTTCCACTCTTTCTCCGGTCAGCTTTTCGCTTTTCCTTCCGACTAGTGGTGTCTTTCCCCCATTTTCTTCAGGGATACTTCCAGGATACATATAACCAGCTGCTCACTCCTCCTTCGCCTTTACAAACTTAGAGGTTGTCAGCTGTGTATTGCTTCCAATCAGGAACCGACTCATACAGGTAAATTGGTACTCATTGATTGCGGTGCTTATTAAGATGGTGCAATCTTATCTGGGGACTGCTTTTTAAGGTCAGTTAGTGTGACATCTTTGGGAGCTTGCCAACGTACGTTTCACCCCTTGTTGCTCCAAACATATCGGGGCTTCCTCAGGGCTAAATTACTCAGGTACAGGTGCTTCCTTTAGTACCCAAAACCCCACCTCCATTTGTTACGTCATGGGGGCGTATAGCAAGAAATTAAAACTACTCTACGTTTAAAGGTATTATACATCATATTCCTTTAACACATAATACATATTATTTGCATTTTTTCTAATGTGATCCTGAAGTACAGTTGTTAACGTTCATCATGTCATTATTTTGCAGTATCGCTAGAGAAATGAAGCAAACTCTAGTCTTTCATTCGAACCTCTTGGATATCTTGTCCTTAGTTCATAGATCCAACGAGTTTCTTTCTGTAGCAATACTGTGTCATTATCACCTCCTCTATTGTTCACTATTCCCTTATCTATTGCCATTATTTTTAAATGTGAATCATTAGATTGGTGAAGCTGAGTGAAATATATATATATATATATATATATATGTATATATATGTATATATAGTATTTTTTTAAATATGTGATCATTATAGTAATTCTGTTTTTATTTGCCTAAATTATGTTTTTGTAAGAAAAGAAAGAAAAAAAGAAGCAACATCTCACGTGATTTTCTCTTCCTATATCTTTTCTATTTCTGCTAAACCATACGTTTTTGCAAAGTAATTTAGCAGATGTGTTTGAAATTGTGGATATACCCAGCTCATAAGGCAGTTTACTGTACTGAATGCACCATATAACCTCAATAAATTATTGTTCATTTGCAGCAAATTTGAAACCAATAGCAGATCTGTCTTTCAGAAGAGCAGTAAATAAAACATAAAGTTCCCAAAAGTATGTTTCTGAGAAAGAAGTAGAGTTAAGATAAGAGATTATTTTTATGAAATTGCTCAAGTTGTGCTAGTCGATACGAAGATCTTTTTTCCTAAAGTTGGTGACTCCTGATAATATCATAATCAGCTTTTTCCTATCTATTTTTCTTTCCATTTTTTTTTCATTTTTGGACTCAGTTATTTTTAGGTTAGTTTATACAATAAGTAAATGTTTGTGTGTCAAGTAAAAAAGTTAGATTTTTGTGGCATTGCTTTGTATTTATCTTTGTTTTAAGTATAATATAAATCACTTCTCAAAAATCTCATTACTTGTCCTTTCCACTTTAAAAAAGAATCCCATAACTCTTCCTATTTGCAACACACAAAGTTCTACACAATTCTGTCTTTTTATTCTATCTTTGTGGATCTAATAAATATGTCATTGTATGTATAGGTGTTTGGCATTTCTTAATAAATTATTGTTTATCTAAAGTTTGCAGCTGGAGAATATGTTGATTAAAATATTTGAAACTGTGTTGAAAACATTACTGATATATTGATTTATTGTTGTTATAACTATTAATATTATTATTAATTAGATTATTAGTTTGTCCTCTATATTAACACTTTTTGTAATGACTCATTATTATAATGTAAAGACAGGCAGGCCTGGAATATTTGGAGACCAGCCCTATTAATTTGTATTTAAAAGGTGCAAGATTGTTGTTATATGCCCCCTACAACCCAGTTGCATCCATTAATTACCCCTTTAAATTATAGCTTTCTAGACCCATGTGCTGTAGCCCACCGGGAAATCTCCTGGTATTCTGGTAGGCCAATCCAGCCTTGAAGAAAGGCTAATATTTTAAGCCATCACTGCAACTCTGTAGAACTTTAAAAAGCAATATGATGCTAGATACAAGGAACACATCATTGTGCTCACTGATATGTTTGGTATTGTTAAAATTTGATTATCAGAACTATTTTATGCAGGGGTCAAATAAAGATCAATTGAAAAGCCTGGATATTTTGCACTCTAACATATATGTTTAGACCACTTGTGTTTTCTTTCTGTCATTCCTGCAAAATATACACCTGAAATAAAAGAACCAATAGTTGAGTGTAGATTATTACTGCCTTCAATATAAGAGACGATGTTGAGTAAATGGACTAGTTTCTGGGGAAACATTCACTGAAATCCATGAATATTTGTTAGCAAAATATTATGTGGATGTGATATCAGATGTTAATCTTCATTCCATTATCAATATCCAGACTCTATAAGCAAAGTGCAAGTCAGCACTCTTAATAGTTTATGTAAACATTTCCCTCCTCTTTGAAGCAATATATTACTCCTATAACTGTAATATTGTAGGTAATAGATAATTCACCTAATTGTGTAGCTGCTTCATTTCAATGTTTTTATAAAAATAATATATGCTCAGTTTTGGTCTCAAACATATTAAAGCTGAATAATGCACACAATTAAGCATTTTTTACTCAGGAAATTGACTTAAATTTAAACTTGGGACATCATATTACGCTTGATTGATGAAAAAAATGTGCAACATTTATGTTGATCACTCTGAGCACAAAATGCTTTTTTTAAAGTACCAAAGAGCATTTGTAGCTCCAAGAGTCACATTTATTTTAGGAGATGGTAAACAACAAAATTAAAATGAAATAACAAAGTATTCATTATGATGAAATGATGAAGTCATTGCATTTGTGTTTGCTTTAATATTAAAATCCACTTCAAAAGTTTCTATCATCTATCTATCTATCTATCTATCTATCTATCTATCTATCTATCTATCTATCTGTCTGTCTGTCTGTCTGTCTGTCTGTCTGTCTGTCTGTCTGTCTGTCTGTCTGTCTGTCTGTCTGTCTGTCTGTCTGTCTGTCTGTCTATCTATCTATCTATCTATCTATCTATCTATCTATCTATAGATTTGTGGATGAGGTGTATTAGGACCCCGTATTTTAAGAAATTACACCCACCTGATATGTGGGATAATACAGGCAGACTAAGGAAAACTGTTTATGCTTATGTATTATGGGTTGCCTAGGGTGAAGTATTAAGAAGAGAAGGGTGAGCTGATTCTCTACCTCCACTATCAGGGTGGTCGCATGCAGAGGACCCAGTCCAGATTTTACTGGGCTCTTTCTCTCTAATCATGTGAAATCATAAATCAAAAGTGACGTTTCTGTTCCATTACATTTGACGTAAGGAATGATGGAACCAAATGCTTTTTTAAGTTTTTGCTTAGTTCACAGAAAATTGTGTATTTTCCTAAAGAAAATGGAAGGGTATCAATATTTTAGGCCACATATATTGTATATTGTATACATATATATATATATATATATATATATATATATATATATATATCAGTGTTCATTTTGACGGCAAATTTCGATTTAGTCTTACTTTTAGTCTTTTGACTAAAATGCCATTTTAGTTTTAGTCGTATTTTAGTCATCTGAATTGTTTTAGTCTAGTTTTAGTCGACTGAATTTCCAGTAGATTTTAGTCAACTAAATCTCCAATAGATTTTAGTCAACTCAAATCTAAGGGGTTTAGTTAAGGTGTAATGCGTTATTTAAGCATTTCTCTTTAATTTGCAAACTGATTATATACTCCAGGAGTAAACATAACACCTGTTAATATTTATGGTATTAAGGTTTAAACCCTCAATACAGACACAGATTTAGCTGTTGTGATATATAACTTCTTTATTAAACTTAAAATGAAATAAAACCAAGTTTCATAAACAAACAGAAGTGCAACTTTAAAATATAAAAAAACAAAACTGTAAACTGTATTGACTGTATTGCACATATTACCCAATATAAAAACTTTAACAGTTCTCTGTTATTAATTAAAACAAGTATCAAGTAACTCAACATAACAAAACGTTTCTGCAGCTAGCACAGGCACAGCATAACTTAAATCCATACTCATGGGTTATGCTTATTTCTATAGGAAGAATTAATTGATTGTTCACAAATTCTAAACATTTTCAGCAAGGATATTAGCACTGCTCTAGAACTTCCAAACTCATTATATACTCCTGGAGTAAAGGTTTATTAACCTGTTTATATTTATGGTATTAAGGTTTGAACATGCAATACAGATTTAAGTGTTGTGGTATATAACATGTTTTGATTTATCTTAAAATGTATTAAAATTAAGTTTCATAAATTTGACAAAAGAACAGTAATTAGATATGGATTAATTATAACACTTTGCATAAAATGTTTTTGTCAGCAAATTTTGATTTAGTTTTAGTCTTAGGTGCCTATTTATCAAGCTGTCTACCACAAATACGCTGGAATTCCGCAGCGTAATTGTGGCGAGCCTGATTCCCCTTATTTATCAAACCCTACAGACCGGCAAAAGTAGAATTTTGTGACGTAACATACGATCCACCGGTCAAAGCCGACACAGATCGATGCTTACGTCATTACAGATGTTACGAATGCAAATTCGGCACTATCTGACTACTCTTGCAAGTTCAGTAAATCAAATAAGGTGACACGCTCCTTGTGTTTAATATAAAACATAGCTTTTATTTGCCTTGTTAAAAAAATATATTTACAGCAGTCAAATCTTGATGGATACTAGATAGCGTAGCACACTGGCAAGTTAACAAATTTCTACCAGGTACCCTCGGCACTATTCCGGCCCAGCATACCTGGTTTTCAATCTGCCGCCCTGGAGGCAGCGGATACCATAGGAATCAATGGGAGTCTGAAAGCAGCGAAAGCTTATGTTCGCCACTGCCCGATATCCCATTGACTCCTATGGGAGAATAAAGTTACGTTTACACCCAACACCCTAACATGTACCCCAAGTCTAAACACCCCTAATCTACCGCCTCCTACACCGCTGCCACCTACATTATGATATTAACCCCTAATCTGCTGCCCCGACACCACCGCCACCTACATTATACTTATTAAGCCCTAATCTGCCCCCCCTACACAGCCACCACCTACATTATGTTATTAAACCCTAATCTGCCCCCCCACACTGCCGCCACCTACATTATGTTATTAACCCCTAATCTGCCCCCCCTACACCGCCGCCACCTACATAACACTTATTAACCCCTAATCTGCCCCCCTACACTGCCGCCACCTACAAAACTTATTAACCCCTAATCTGCCATCCCCAATGTCGCCGCCACTATATTAAATTTATTAACCCCTAAACCTAAGTCTAACCCTAACACCCCCTAACTTAAATCTAATTTAAATAAATATAAATAAAATTACTATCATTAACTACATTATTCCTATTTAAAACTAAATACTTACCTATAAAATAAACCCTAAGCTAGCTACAATATAACTAATAGTTACATTGTAGCTAGCTTAGGGTTTATTTTTATTTTACAGGCAAGTTTGTATTTATTTTAACTAGGTAGAATAGTTATTAAATAGATATTAACTATTTAATAACTACCTAGCTAAAATAAATACAAAAGTAACTGTAAAGTAAAACCTAACCTAAGTTACAATTACACCTAATACTACACTATAATTAAACACATTATCTAAATTAAATACAATTAACTAAATTAAATACAATAAATAACCTAAATTAAATTAAATTATCTAAAGTACAAAAAAACAAACAAACACTAAATTACAAAAAATAATAAACAAATTACAGAAATTTAAACTAATTACACCTAATCTAAGGGACCTATCAAAATAAGAAAAGCCCCCCCAAAATAAAAAAAAACCCTAGCCTAAACTACTAATAGTGCATTTTGCAGGGCATTGCCCCAAAGTAATCAGATCTTTTGCCTGTAAAAAAAATACAAACAACCCCCCAACAGTAAAACCCACCACCCACACAACCAACCCCCCAAGAAAATACTAACTAAAAAAACCTAAGCTCCCCATTGCCCTGAAATGGTCATTTGGATGGGCATTGCCCTTAAAAGGGCAGTTAGCTCTTTTGCAGCCCAAAGCCCTAACCTAAAAATAAAACCCACCCAATACACCCTTAAAAAACCTAACACTAACCCCCTGAAGATCGACTTACCGGGAGACGTCTTCATCCAAGCCGGGCAGAAGTGGTCCTCCAGACGGGCAGAAGTCTTCATCCAAGCCGGGCAGAAGTGGTCCTCCAGATGGCAGAAGTCTTCATCCAGACGGCATCTTCTATCTTTATCCATCCGGAACGGAGCAGGTCCATCTTCAAGACATCCGACGTGGAGCATCCTCTTCGGCCGACGACTACCCGACGAATGAAGGTTCCTTTAAGTGACGTCATCCAAGATGGCGTCAATTAGATTCCGATTGGCTGATAGAATTCTATCAGCCAATCGGAATTAAGGTAGAAAAAATCCTATTTGCTGATGCAATCAGCCAATAGGATTGAGCTCGCATTCTATTGGCTGTTCCAATCAACCAATAGGATTGAAGTTCAATCCTATTGGCTGATTGCATCAGCCAATAGGAATTTTTCAACCTTAATTCCGATTGGCTGATAGAATTCTATCAGCCAATCGGAATCTAAGGGATGCCATTTTGGATGACGTCACTTAAAGGAACCATCATTCGTCGGGTAGTCGTCGGCCGAAGAGGATGTTCCGCGTCGGATGTCTTGAAGATGGACCCTATTCTGTATATCCCACACTCTGCCTCTTTATTAAACAAATTATCCCAAATCTAATTTGTAAATACTATAAATCTAAAATATATAAAGGTTTGGCGCAAAAGTGCTGGTGTAGGTTTTTGGTTATGTGACCCAAATATAATATATTGGTGACACACCAAAAAACAAATCAATTGCTTCTTCAATATATATCTTCTAAATCTTTAGTACCTAGTATAACTGTTTAAAATATCTCCATGGCTAAGGAGATTAGTTAATGAATGAATTGAAACTAAAAAAGGCAATGGAAAAGTGAAACTTCATAAAAATCTCCTACAGACAATTTAATAAATAGTAAATCACTTCATATAGACAATTGATATAAACAGTAGTTCATATAAACGATTAGTATTATTTTATCAACCAAACACACTTCAATTCATACACCGGTGTACTCAATCATACGAGACAGAAAAAATTCCTAAAAACACATAATTCATATTATTCCACATGTAACATGCCAAAGAAAGGAAATCAAATAAATAAATAACAATATTAAAAACTCCAATAAATAACCGGTTATTTAGGTCACAGAGCTTTCACTGAGCTGACACAAAAAATGTCTAATAAAACATACTTGGTATAAAAAATTCCATAAAAAACTCAAGAAGGATGCGGTCAAATAAATTTAGCGTCTATTCCAACTGTGGATACAAAATGAAATTCAGGAGGTGAGTTTCTTAAATATAATTTTTTTTACCGTTTTTGTGATAAAGTCAATCCTTCCAATGCTTCAATTAATACAAAGTGTAGTTAGGTGCTGTGAAAGTAAAGGGTTTAAGTGGATGCTGAATTGTTTCCCCACTTCCCTCCTACCTTCCGTGACCCCTAGCAAACACTCCTGTGTTGGTCACGTATGTTCTCTCTCCACCGTTCAGTCTGCTTCAAACTTTGTATCTTTCAACAATGTCTTCTTGCCACTTTGTAGCAAACACACTTGCTGCGTCTTCTTTCTTCTCTTGCTCAGTGGATCACGTGACCGCAGGTAGCCTGTGATTTCCTTAGCTCACCCTGCATCACGTCTGGATCCGTTTCTGATGCAGTGTCTCTTTTCTAAGTAAAAAGGTGTCGTGAGCGCACACTTACTCTTCCAGAGTCCTTTTTTCTTGCTTGCTGAAGTGTTCTTAGTTCAGTAGTTTTTTGTAGCTTTAAATACAAAATATGGCTGTCTCAAAATGTTTCGGCTGAATGCCTTTATCAAGATGCCATATTAATTGATATTGCTTGCTTTATACTCTCTATTTACTCCACCTTCTGTAGTCATTGGTTCCTTTTCAAATTGTCTACACCTCCAACATTTATTAACCCTTTGTGTCCTTTTTTGTAGGAATTTATTCTTATAATTTCCTCTGATTTCATTAGCCCTTTTTGCCCTTAGTGATTTGTTAAAATTGAAAAACCCTTCTTATTTTGACTTTAAAATGAAGGCAAATATGACAATAATAGCAAATATAAGAGTGGAAAATATGATAGTTCCACATTTATGAAATTCCCACATTTTCTATATATATATATATATCCCCTTCGTGTGTCACTCATCCGTTATATAAATTGGTGTCCCAAAACTTATTGTGTGTATCTAATATAAATATATATTATATAATACATTCATTATATATAATATTTTTAATGTATTGTTATTGTGCTTAAATTCAATAACAATAACAAATGTAAGTAAATATAACCCATTAGTGATACATATGTTAAACTAACTTCTTAGATGACATTCCCTTACTCTTTAGTGACCTACTGGTGTAAATTTTATTCAAAATAGTATATCATTTAATTCTAATCTTATTTCATTACAACATTCAAAAACTATAAAAACTTAAATGGTATCAGTGACCTATAAATTAAAATAAAATTTAAATTGCTTTATAAATAATATTATCAATACCCTCTAGTGACCTAAGATCATATGAAAATTCTACTTCAAATAATAAGAGACTTTTTTTCCATTAAAATATACTAGATGGCTATAAGATTATAGATCTAGCTTACAATTCAGACTTCTCGGTTCTATTGTTCCTATTTCCTAAATAAGTCCCACTTATTGCCTTAATAATATATTTACCATATTACCTTTTAACTATTTAATATTCTAGTTGATCAGAAAATCAACTAGGGGGTATAATGGTCATGGATCAAGAGAAATATCTTGAGGAAGCTCAGAGATTATTGAGAGATATTACAACCTATAAGGAGCTTAAAAATGACCCCATAGAAAGTAAAAAAGAGAAGTTAAACAAACTAGTGGGAGAAGCTAAAATTAATAACATCATCTCTGAGAATGAGGAAAAGTTTCTATTAATAAAACACCCCAGAACCCCAATATTTTACTTTCTTCCAAAGATACATAAGGATATGGAAAACCCACCAGGAAGGCCAATAATATCAGGAATTGAGTCAATAACATTGAATCTATCACAATACAAAGATCAATATTTGCAAAAATATGTAAAAGAAATTCCATCATACCTAAGAGATACGACTCATTTTTTGAATATTCGGAGTGAAATAAAATGGGAGAATAACTATATATTAGTTACATGTGATGTAAGCTCCCTTTACACATCTATAAAGCATGATCTAGGTTTAAAGGCAATTAAATATTATATTGAAGAAGATAATGATATGGCTTTCACACAAGGGGAATTTCTTCTAAAATGTCCTTTATCCTCACAAATAACTATTTTAAATTTGATGGTCGGTATTATCAACAAATACAAGGAACGGCTATGGGCACGAGATTCGTACCCAGTTATGCCAATTTATTTATGGGCTATTTTGAAAAGATCTTTTTACAGTACATCTTGGGGTGCAAATCTCGTGCTCTATAGATGTTTCATAGACAATATGTTTTTTATTTGGAGGAGGATGTGGAATTACTCCATTTGTTTATAGAAGATTTAAATACAAATAATCTTGGTTTGTCTTTCACTCATGAGTTTTATAGTAGGAAAATATCCTTTTTAGATATAGAAATTAATATTGTGGATAATGAAATAAATACAAAGACCCACTTCAAAAAAGTAGATGTGAATAACTATGTCGACTATAAAAGTAACCACCATAGAAGGTGGAAACAAAACATTCCACAAGGGCAGATTTTGAGAATTAGACGTAATTGTTCTAATATCAATGATTTTGACAAACAGTCTAGAATCCTACAAGATAGGTTTGTACAAAAATTGATATGACATGGGATTGATTGAGAAAGTAAGGACAGAAGTGAGAGAAATGGATAGAGAAAATTTTTTGAAAAATGACAATGGGAGTAAGAAAAAAAGAGATATAAGAGAAGATGATGAGATAAAAGTACCTTTTATAACAAATTTTTCATCCCAACACAGAGAAGTTGAGAACATCATTGCACGACACTGGCATTTGATAAAAAGTGACCCTTTGATAGGTCAAAAAAATTGTAAAAAAACAGAATTCATTTTTAGAAAAGCGAGAAATTTTAAAAACATTCTCTCCCCAAGTGAATATAAAAAAGAGCCAGTGACAAGAGATAAGAGTATATTAGGAGAAGAAATATTGGGCTTTTATCCCTGTCATACTTGTAAGTCATGTGCCTATAGTAAGAAAACTAAGAAAATTCAACTACAAAGTAATAATAAAGAAGAATTTACCATCAAAGAGACGATAAGATGTTCTGACACCAATATAATTTATTTATTACAATGCACTTGTAATTACCAGTACCTGGGACAAACAAGTAGAATGCTCCGTGATAGGATTAGAGAGCCTATCAGAAGTATAGAACAGGGTAAAATAGACACAAGACTCTATAAACATTTTTTTGAGAAACATCATAAAAATCCAAAAGATTTGACTTTTTGGGGGATAAAAAACTGGCTAAAATAGTCGAGGAGGCAATATGGAAAATATGCTATTGAGGCAAGAAGCAAAACTAATTTATAAATTTAGAACACTATATCCGAAAGGTCTGAATAGCGAGCTAGACCTAAATTTCCTAATTAACTAGAATATTAAATAGTTAAGAAGTAATATGGTAAATATATTATTAAGGCAATAAGTGAGACTTATTTAGGAAATAGGAACAATAGAACAGAGAAGTCTGAATTGTAAGCTAGATCTATAATCTTATATCCATCTAGTATATTTTAATGGAAAAAAGTCTCTTATTATTTGAAGTAAAATTTTCATATGATCTTAGGTCACTAGAGGGTATTGATAATATTATTTATAAAGCAATTTAAATTTTATTTTAATTTAATTTATAGGTCACTGATACCATTTAAGTTTTTATAGTTTTTGAATGTTGTAATGAAATAAGATTAGAATTAAATGATATACTATTTTGAATAAAATTTACACCAGTTGGTCACTAAAGAGTAAGGGAATGCCATCTAAGAAGTTAGTTTAACATATGTATCACTAATGGGTTATATTTACTTACATTTGTTATTATTATTGAATTTAAGCACAATAACAATACATTAAAAATATTATATATAATGAATGTATTATATAATATATATTTATATTAGATACACACAATAAGTTTTGGGACAGCAATTTATATAACGGATGAGTGACACACGAAGGGGATATATATATATATATATATATATATATATAATGTGGGAATTTCATAAATGTGGGAATATCATATTTTCCACTCTTATATTTGCTATTATTGTCATATTTGCCTTCACTTTAAAGTCAAAATAAGAAGGGTTTTTCAATTTTAACAAATCACTAAGGGCAAAAAGGGCTAATGAAATCAGAGGAAATTATAAGAATAAATTCCTACAAAAAGGACACAAAGGGTTAATAAATGTTGAAGGTGTAGACAATTTGAAAAGGAACCAATGACTACGGAAGGTGGAGTAAATAGAGAGTATAAAGCAAACAATATCAATGAATATGGCATCTTGATAAAGGCATTCAGCCGAAACATGTTGAGACAGCCTTTTTTTGTATTTCAAGCTACAAAAAACTACTGAACTAAGAACACTTCAGCAAGCAAGACAAAAGGACTCTGGAAGAGTAAGTGTGCGCTCACGACATCTTTTTACTTAGAAAAGAGACACTGCATCAGAAACAGATCCAGACATGATGCAGGGTGAGCTAAGGAAATCACAGGCTACCTGCGGTCATGTGATCCACTGAGCAAGAGAAGAAAGAAGACGCAGCAAGTTTGTTTGCTACAAAGTGGCAAGAAGACAGCGATGAAAGATACAAAGTTTGAAGCAGACTGAACGGCGGACAGAGAACATACGTGACCAACACAGGAGTGTTTGCTAGGGGTCACGGAAGGTAGGAGGGAAGTGGGGAAACAATTCAGCATCCACTTAAACCCTTTACTTTCACAGTACCTAACTATACTTTGTATTAATTGAAGCATTGGAAGGATTGACTTTATCACAAAAACTGTAAAAAAAATTCTATTTAAGAAACTCACCTCCTGAATTTCATTTTGTATCCACAGTTGGAATAGACGCAAAATTTATTTGACCGCATCCTTCTTGAGTTTTTTATGGAATTTTTTATACCAAGTATGTTTTATTAGACATTTTTTGTGTCAGTTCAGTGAAAGCTCTGTGACCTAAATAACCGGTTATTTATTGGAGTTTTTAATATTGTTATTTATTTATTTGATTTCCTTTCTTTGGCATGTTACATGTGGAATAATGTGAATTAGGTGTTTTTAGGATTTTTTTCTGTCTAGTATGATTGAGTACACCGGTGTATGAATTGAAGTGTGTTTGGTTGATAAAATAATACTAATCGTTTATATGAACTACTAACTGTTTATATCAATTGTCTATATGAAATTATTTACCATTTATTAAATTGTCTTTAGGACATTTTTATGAAGTTTCTGTCAGGGTTTTTTCCCTGTTTTGTTTGCCATGTGCTGCTGGCAGCCATTTTACTCACCTCTCTTCTTGACTATGGTGCATTGTGGGGGATGCTGCTCATTTCCTGCACTTCCTTTTATGGCCAGACTGGTGTGCATTATCCGTGTGAGACAGGATGCAGTCTCAGAATTGTGATGTCATCACTTATTATTTAAAGGGCCTCTGTTCAGTATGCTTTGCCTTTGCGTTGTCTCAGACCTGTTTGTGAGTGTTCCTTTGTATTACCTGGCTGTCTGATGCCCTTCCTGGTTCCTGAACCCTGGCTTGTTCCTGACTCTGCTGTTTTCCTTGTTCCTGATTCTGGCTCGTCTGACTATTCACTTTGGCTCCTGACTCAGCTCGTCTGACTATCAGCTCTGGTTTTGACTCCTGGCTTGTTAATTGACTTGTGGACTTTTTATTATTTTTTGCTATTAATAAAGGTGTGATTATTTTTGCACTTCTCGTCTCAGTCTGATTCCTGGCACCCTGACAGTTTAACTTTTCCATTGCCTTTTTTAGTTTGAATTCATTCATTAACTAATCTCCTTAGCCATGGAGATATTTTAAACAGTTATACTAGGTACTAAAGATTTAGAGAATATATATTGAAGAAGCAATTGATTTGTGTTTTGGTGTGTCACCAATATATTATATTTGGGTCACATAACCAAAAACCCACACCAGCATTTTTGCACCAATCCTTTATATGTTTTAGATTTGAAGATGGACCTGCTCCGTGCCGGATGGATGAAGATAGAAGATGCCGTCTGGAGGACCACTTCTGCCTGGCTTGGATGAAGGCTTCTGCCCGTCTGGAGGACCACTTCTGCCCGGCTTGGATGAAGACGTCTCCCGGTAAGTCGATCTTCAGGGGGTAAGTGTTAGGTTGTTTTAAGGGTGTAATGGGTGGGTTTTATTTTTAGGTTAGGGCTTTGGGCTGAAAAAGATGCCCATCCAAATGCCCTTTTCAGGGCAATGGGGAGCTTAGGTTTTTTTAGTTAGTATTTTTTTGGGGGGGTTAGTTGTGTGGGTGGTGGGTTTTATTGTTGAGGGGGTTGTTTGTATTTTTTTTACAGGTAAAAAGAGCTGATTACTTTGGGGCATTGCCCCGCAAAAGGCCCTTTTAAGGTCTATTGGTAGTTTAGTTTAGGTTAGGGTTTTTTTTTTATTTTGGGGGGGGCTTTTTTATTTTGATAGGGCTATTAGATTAGGTGTAATTAGTTTAAATTTCTGTAATTTGTTTATTATTTTCTGTAATTTAGTGTTTTTTTGTTGTTCTTTAGATAATTTAATTTAATTTAGGTTATTGTATTTAATTAAGTTAATTTATTTAATTATAGTGTAGTGTTAGGTGTTATTGTAACTTAGGTTAGGTTTTATTTTACAGGTACTTTTGTATTTATTTTAGCTAGGTAGTTATTAATTAGTTAATAACTATTTAGTATCTATTCTACCTAGTTAAAATAAATACAAACTTGCCTGTAAAATAAAAATAAACCCTAAGCTAGCTACAATGTAACTATTAGTTTATAGGTAATTATTTAGTTTTAAATAGGAATAATGTAGTTAATGATAGTAATTTTATTTATATTTATTTAAATTAGATTTAAGATAGGGGGTGTTAGGGTTAGACTTAGGTTTAGGGGTTAATAAATGTAATATATTGTCGGCGACATTGGGGACGACAGCTTAGGGGTTAATAAGTGTTATGTAGGTGGCGGCAGTGTAGGGGGGGCAGATTAGGGGTTAATAACATAATGTATGTGGCGGCAGTGTAGGGGGCGGCAGATTAGGGGTTAATAACATAATGTAGGTGGTGTAGGGGGCGGCAGATTAGGGGTTAATAAGTATAATGTAGGTGGCGGCTTTGTGGGGGTGCAGATTAGGGGTTAATAACATAATGTAGGTGGCGGCGGTGTAGGGGGCGGCAGATTAGGGGTTAATAAGTATAATGTAGGTGGCGGCGGTGTAGGGGGGGCAGATTAGGGGTTAATAACATAATATAGGTGGCGGCGGTGTAGGGGGCGGCAGATTAGGGGTTAATAAGTATAATGTAGGTTGTGGTGGGCTCCAGGAGTGGCAGTTTAGGGGTTAATAACTTTATTTAGTTGCGGCGGGGTCCGGGAGCGGCGATATAGGGGTAAAATAGTATAGTATAGTGTGGGTGTTTAGTGACAGTATACCAATAATGCTAGGAAAAAGCCAAAGAGCAGCGAGATCGATAACTGTTAGTTAACAACAGTCCGCTGCTCATCGCCCCGTACTTGGTGAGCGGCTTTTTGACAGCTTTTTTGGTAACTTTGGAGAACGTATTCAGGTCCGCGGCAGCGATGTTAGGCGATCTTAGGCGAGCGTATTGGTGCCGACGAATGCAAGTAAGTTGACGGGTTGATAAATAGGGGCCATAGTCTTTTGACTAAAATGTCATTTTAGTTTTAGTCGTATTTTAGTTATCAGAATTTCTTTAGTTTTATACTCATTTTAGTCTAGTTTTAGTCGACAAAATTAACACTGATATATATATATATATATATTTATATATATATATATATTTAGGTTAAAAGGGAGAGCGCCACACACTGAAAAATAATTGCTTACTTTGTTGCAATCAATTATAAATATTTATTTTTCATATATGTCACTTTATATATGCTTAGTATCTTATTGCTTGATTTATGCTGAACTGCAGCTGTTTTCAGAAAAAAAAAAGGTTGTTTGAAAGTATTTAAACAGCGCTGTATACAGCAGATACAAACTTGAAATACACAATGTATATATACAAAAAACACTTTATTTTACTGACAGATCATGTCTTGGAACATTTTACAAAATATAAAAATAGTTCTAACAAATACCTATTCACAAAGCAATTGTATCAACGATGCTCTCATGCGTAATTGTTGCTTTAATTCAGGCACATTTGCTCAAAAAACGTCTATTTGCGTGCCTGTAAACAAATACCCGTTGTATAAGGTATACTGGAGCACTAATGTACTCGTAATCACACAATTTGTGAATTCACAACATAAGTATATGCGGTATTAAAACACAAGTTTAAAAAACATTTAAAACTTCATAATACTCTGCAGTTTCTTTCGCTCTATATTTCACAAACACTTGCCTGGCCAGGACAGGTGTATATATATATATATATATATATATATATATATATATATATATATATATATATATATATATATATATATATATATATATATAAATAAAAAGTTTCGGGGAAGACTACATCCCCTTCTTCCTGTGAGTGCATCTTTTTATTTAAATATCCATTTCATGTTTGCACCCAGGTAGTTGTCTTTAGGAGGGTGGATCTGCTATATATTTAAATATAAAAAAATAAACATTTTTCTAAGTAAAGAACATACAAATTTCAAATATTTCTATTCAAAACACATTAAATTATATTGAAATTTAAATGATATTGCATGTTTTACGGTATTTGACTGGGTAGGGCTCATAAGTTTATATATATATATATATATATATATATATATATATATGTGTGTTTATACGTGTGTATATATATACATACACATATATAGCCATGTATACATACATGCACATATATATATATATACTACAGGGAGTGCAGAATTATTAGGCAAGTTGTATTTTTGAGGATTAATTTTATTATTGAACAACAACCATGTTCTCAATGAAGCCAAAAAACTCATTAATTTCAAAGCTGAATAGTTTTGGAAGTAGTTTTTAGTTTGTTTTTAGTTATAGCTATTTTAGGGGGATATCTGTGTGTGCAGGTGACTATTACTGTGCATAATTATTATTCAACTTAACAAAAAACAAATATATACCCATTTCAATTATTTATTTTTACCAGTGAAACCAATATAACATCTCAACAGTCAGAAATATACATTTCTGACATTCAAAAACAAAACAAAAACAAATCAGTGACCAATATAGCCACCTTTCTTTGCAAGGACACTCAAAAGCCTGCCATCCATGGATTCTGTCAGTGTTTTGATCTGTTCACCATCAACATTGTGTGCGCAGCAACCACAGCCTCCCAGACACTGTTCAGAGAGGTGTACTGTTTTCCCTCCTTGTAAATCTCACATTTGATGATGGACCACAGGTTCTCAATGGGGTTCAGATCAGGTGAACAAGGAGGTCATGTCATTAGATTTTCTTCTTTTATACCCTTTCTTGCCAGCCACGCTGTGGAGTACTTGGACGCGTGTGATGGAGCATTGTCCTGCATGAAAATCATGTTTTTTTTGAAGGATGCAGACTTCTTCCTGTACCACTGCTTGAAGAAGGTGTCTTCCAGAAACTGGCAGTAGGACTGGGAGTTGAGCTTGACTCCATCCTCAACCCGAAAAGGCCCCACAAGCTCATCTTTGATGATACCAGCCCAAACCAGTACTCCACCTCCACCTTGCTGGCGTCTGAGTCGGACTGGAGCTCTCTGCCCTTTACCAATCCAGCCACGGGCCCATCCATCTGGCCCATCAAGACTCACTCTCATTTCATCAGTCCATAAAACCTTAGAAAAATCAGTCTTGAGATATTTCTTGGCCCAGTCTTGACGTTTCAGCTTGTGTGTCTTGTTCAGTGGTGGTCGTCTTTCAGCCTTTCTTACCTTAGCCATGTCTCTGAGTATTGCACACCTTGTGCTTTTGGGCACTCCAGTGATGTTGCAGCTCTGAAATATGGCCAAACTGGTGGCAAGTGGCATCTTGGCAGCTGCACGCTTGACTTTTCTCAGTTCATGGGCAGTTATTTTGCGCCTTGGTTTTTCCACACGCTTCTTGCAACCCTGTTGACTATTTTGAATGAAACGCTTGATTGTTCGATGATCACGTTTCAGACGCTTTGCAATTTTAAGAGTGCTGCATCCCTCTGCAAGATATCTCGCTATTTTTTACTTTTCTGAGCCTGTCAAGTCCTTCTTTTGACCCATTTTGCCAAAGGAAAGGAAGTTGCCTAATAATTATGCACACCTGATATAGGGTGTTGATGTCATTAGACCACACCCCTTCTCATTACAGAGATGCACATCACCTAATATGCTTAATTGGTAGTAGGCTTTCGAGCCTATACAGCTTGGAGTAAGACAACATGCATAAAGAGGATGATGTGGTCAAAATACTCATTTGCCTAATAATTCTGCACTCCCTGTATATATATATATATATATATATATATATATATATATATATATATATATATATATATATATATATATATATATATATATATATATATATATATATATATCAGAAAAAGTATCTATTTACTCTTACAATAATAGTAGTATTAGGGAAGGGCGAATGTTTTCAAATTCGAAAAATGAAACTAATTTTAACACTTACACATTTTAGATTTTGGAAATATTCATTCTTTTGGGTATGAATGAACTGTTTGGATAGTGCTCTCATAATTGCATTAGGTAGAATGGTATTACAGGGGATTATGTGATCATTTATATAAACAATCATTAGCCAAGATGACTGATGATGAAAGTATTTAATGAAAAAGTGAATGAGGAATATTCATGCAGAGTATTTAGAGGTGAAATGTATAGTGATGTCAGATAGTTAGCAAATCACTACACATCTCTTAAACAGAAGTATTTACCTCAGATATTTTTAGAAAAATGAAAAAAAATTATTGTTACACGCAAATTAAAAAAATAGCTAAGTGTAAAATAGATGTAAATAGTAAAATATGCTTTTGTAAATTACCCATGCTGTAACAGACATATAGACATGCACAAGTGATAGAGTGCATAACATACACACAGAGTAAAACAAATAAGAAATAATAACAATGAGTTAAGGAGTAAGTTTAGAGAGATTGAGCTTGGAGATTTAAGACCAGGCATTCCAATAATTTGGAGGCAAAGGAAAGTAAGGAGACTGGCCGATATCTAGAAGTTATCTACAAATGCTTTTCAACAAATGATACCAAGAGAACTAAGTCAATTTGATAACATCAGTAAATCGAAAAGTTTCTTGCAATTTCATGCTATGGGGATGAATTATCAAGCTCCGAATAGAGTTTGATGCCCCTGCTTCCGCGCAAGCCTTCAGGCTCGCTGGAAACAGCAGTTAGGAAGCAGCGGTCTTAAGACCGCTGCTCTTTAACTGGTCCGCTGCCTCTGAGGCTGCGGTCTTCAATCTGCCCAATCCTATACGATCAGGCTGATTGACACCCCCTGCTAGCAGCCGATTGGCTGTGAATGTGGAGAGGGGGGCATTGCACAAGTAGTTCTAGTGAACTGCTTGTGCAATAAAAAAGCGTATCATGTCGGACCGACATTGGTAAATCTACCCCCAAATGTTAGTTTAGTGCAAGACTGTAGAACATTCTTGTAATTAATCAGTGTTTAATTTAGGATCCCTTTAAATGGACGTTTAAGATATTTATAAAGTAAACAAAAAAGCTCCAGATTACGAGTAGAGTGCTTTTGCTAGAGCACTAATTGCACCAGAACTGCTTGTGCAATGTTAAATGCCGACAGCATATACTGTCGGCATTCAGCGATGTCTGTCGAAGATGATATGCTACAGCAATGCCCCTATGGGGCATATTTATCAAGCTCCATATGGCGCTTGATGCCCCGTGTTTCTGGTGAGCCTTCAGGCTCGCCAGAAACACAAATCATGAAGCAGCGATCTAAAGACCTCTGCTCCAAAACCTGTTCGCCTGCTCTGTGGCAGTGGACAGACATCGCCAGAAATCAACCCGATCCAATACGATGGGCCGCGAAACTGCAGGGGGCTGTGTTGCACCAAGAATTGGTGGTGCAATGATAAATGCCGACAGCATATGCTGTCGGCATTTATCAATGTGCAGCAAACATGATCCGCAATATTCGGATCATGTTCACTTGCACTTCCTTAAATAGGCCCCTATGTCTGCACAGGACAGTTTAGTAATGTCTTCCAATATATTTAACATGTTTTAAATATCGCTCTTGGATAATTAGTTTAATACTTTGAGGCCCATTTATCAAGTTCCGTATGGAGCTTTAGGGCCCGTGTTTCTGGCGAGTCTTCAGACTCACCAGAAACAGCAGTAATGAAGCAGCTGCTCCGTAACCCTTGCCACCTGCTCTGAGCAGGCGGACAGGAATCGCCACAATTCAACCCGATCGAGTACGATCTGGTTGATTGACACCTCCTGCAGGGGGCGGCGTTGCACCAGCAGCTCTTGTGAGATGCTGGTGCAATGCTGAATACAGAGAGCGTATTGCTCTCCACATTCAGCGATGTCTTGCGGACCTGATCCACACTGTCGGATCAGGTCCGCAAGACCTTTCATAATTTGGCCTCCATATCTTCAATTTAGGACATACACAATAAACATTTTCTTAAAATTCAATCATTTTATCATCAACAATTTTGGAAGGTTTAAAAACCACTGCAATCATTAATTAACATTCTGATGCCTATATTTGTACACAGGTTTTACATTTTGAAACATTTAGTTTTATTAAACCAGGAAACAATTTTGTTTATCAAAATGTCAACTGAGCATGTACAAAAACTTAAATAAAAAATGATGGTAATAGCCAAATAATGTTACTTAGCTTCACTTTTCAGTTGCTAGTAAAACTTTATCTGAGAGAAGAAACTGAATTGTATAATGTTTTTAGAATATATAGAAAATAATCACTCACTTGAGAATAAGTTGAGCAGTTGAATGTTTAAAAATTGCTCTGGGTAGATAGAACTTTGAATACAAATATGTTATAATGAGTGAATAAAAAGCAGGTGTACTGAAAACTACTTATTGCAATTCAAGTGCAGAACCTCTTCAGTCTGACCGAAAAAGATTAAATAGCAGAATTTTAAAATGTGAAACCAGTTACTGTGCTTAAAAAATATTTTGGAAAATGCTATGCCTTTTAAAAAAAATATGTAAAATCTAGAAAACAACGTAATTTTCCCAGCTAAAGTAGAAATAAAGGTGAGAGAAGTGAACTGTAAATATTACTGGGAACACAGCAGTTATCTTTAAAGGGACACTGAACCCAATTTTTTTTCTTTCGTGATTAAGATAGAACATGCAATTTTAAGCAACCTTCTAATTTACTCCTATTATGTATGTATGTATTGGGTACTTGTAAAGCGCGGCTAATTACTCGTAAGTGTCTCAAGGTGATGAAAGGCTGAGTGGACCTCGCCGGGGATCGAACCTGCAACCCTAGGGTTGCTACAGAGCTCAGCCACAGTGCCTTAGCATGCGATTTTGCAATCTTTATTTGAAAAAGAAGGCATCTAAGCTAAGGAGCCAGCCAATTGTTGGACAGGACTTGTTTATTGGTACTGACAAAACAGTTGGTTCACCAAAAATGGGCCGGCATCTGAACGTACATTCTTGCTTTTCAAATAAAGATACCAAGAGAATGAAGAAAATTTGATAATAGTAGTAAATTAGAAAGTTGCTTAAAACTGCATGCTCTATCTGAATCACAAAAGAAAAAATGTGGGTTCAGTGTCCCTTTAAAGGAAAATAAAACTATTGCATGCTTCATAAACACAGACAAACACTCCAAATTGCAAAGAGTGACTGTCTATAAGAATAAAGTTGAATACCCATCTTCTAAAAATGTGGTCTTATACTTTCCGGCGTACATAATTGAGAGCAACATTGGCTTTGTAAAACCCTTATTCCATTTATTATTATTATTTTATGTATATAATGGCTATGCTGACAACACTCACCTTCACCTTTCAGGATCAAAATGTGCCATTTAGTTTGCATGTAGATTGAGAAAAACTCCACTAGGGACAATCCCTCTCAATAAGGATGGCACTTTACTGCAGGTATCTGAAGAAGAGTTGCTGCACATGTGCAAACACGTCAGCACAAGAAAACATTGAAAGCCAGATTTCAACATGGCAGCACCAATGACTTGAGGCTGGAATAACTTCAATACTATGCTTATAAATTGTATTTAGTGTTTAATGTCCCTTTTAAAGGGACAGTCTATACCTTAGTCATCTTAAAGTCTTACTTTAGATTGAACTGCAAATATCCTCCGGCACCCCTTTCTACACCACGCAGCAGTAACAGTAAAACAGTTACTTTAAAATAAATATTGTTTCTGGTTACTTTTAAATGGCTGCCATCTCTGCCAACTGATGATATCACGATCTGGGCGGCATTAAAGGCTTCACTAGTTACAAAAGACTCACTAATTGGATTCAGCTGACTTTCAGTGCTATTTAGCAGAGTGACTAGATGCAGCCCAGACCGTGATGTCATCAGTGGGCTGAGCTTGGCAGCCATTTCAAAGTGACCAGAAACAATATTTATTTTAAAATAACTTTTTTTACTGTTACTGCTGCATGATATAGAAAGGAATGCAGGAGGCTATTTGCAGCTTAATCTAAAGTAAAACTTTAAGATGACTAAGGTAAAGACTATCCCTTTAATGATTGACTGCAGAGTATGTTTTAAATAAATGAAGACTTATTAGAGTTATAAATGTCATACAGATATATATCCAAAGCCACTATTGAAGATGATAATTAAAATCTAGTTTCTTGGGGACATGTCCGGACCAGCACCTAAGATGGCCATTTTTTTAAGAGCTCTCTTCTGAAGATCCTCGATCCACCAAGAAATCTAAGTGATCTCAAACCACCCAGTACAGATTCCTATTATAATGAGAAGAGGATGTTTTCCTGAACACCCTTATTACATTTTGAAGAGCCATAAACTGGACCCCTGGTCCTTACTGTTTCGATTGCTAGAAGGAACCACCCTAGCAACCCCCCCCCCCCCCCGGGCAACCGGGTAGGCAGTGAATAATACAATACCTCTGGATAATATACCCAATCAAAGAATGGAGGATTTCAATAACAAAGTGTGATCCCTGTTAATAGCATTAGAAAGGAAGATGATAAACCGATTTAACAGTCTGACACAATTAATACAGTCTGACGTCGAGCACAGGGGTAAATCTGCAGCGGCAATGGAGGAGACAGAGGAGACGGATGAACGATTTACACAAGCTCAGAATAAGCCATTCCGATCAACTCTCCGAAATAGTGCCCCTGTCTATGGCTCTCAACAGACACAGAATACCTCATATCCCTCACTCACGCACCAGGGATGCGGCCGGCCCTCGGGTAAGAGAAGGAGGTCATTTGCAGGCTCTTGAGAGGAATTTTATTTGACGTGATGGGGAAGGGCAAATTCCAGATCCTATCCAGGATGGTGACTACCAGGATACCATAGCAGCCTACAGTCCTGAGTTCAGCCTACAGGAATGTTTTGGTGGTGATATAGTTGGAGCAATGCCACGTGAGCTTAGCTCCCACAACTAACCGGATCATACAGAGAGCATTATGTTAAGAGCCAAGACAAGTCGTGGAGCACAGATCACAGACTCTTCCTGATGGTAGCACTGCTCCTGCACTCTCTAGGGGACTTTGCGCTCAACCGACAGATTTATTACAAACAGCAAATCTCAGGTCATATCCAACTACCATTTACAACAAAAGGGGAGTCAGATAGGCACGATAGGCATTACCGGAGAGCCGTCTGCTGACGCAAGTATTTAATAGCAGCTTACTTAGTCATATGTGTCCAGTTTGTCCTACACAGTTAGCAGACAAGGCCTCCTTTAACTAATTTATCTAGCTGTGGGATATTAGATGCAGAGAATAGGCATTAAATATGATTATCCTGGACAATGATGGTATCCTGACAAGCTCCCTCTATGTATTTACTGCTGTTATCTCTCTAGGGTTTTGGCTACAACTCCAGTAACTTACATGGATTAACCCTCAATATATCTTTAGGTCCTAGAAGTCTTATGGTGTTTTTGATGGGATCCTAATCATACCAAATGTCATTGTCTTATGTTACTTAGATAGCCTAATTTTAACATGCTGATGAAAAGAAAAGGGAGATATCCGTTTCAGTTAAAAGAATACTCATTTACGTGTCATGATTTATAACATGTTCATTACTAGTTTGCCCCCTTCAACAGTAGCTGACACCATTTGTAAGGGTCCTCCTCTTCTAAGATCACTTCAACACGGAAGCAGCATACCCTAGCATACTTTATTGTTGCCCACTTAGGACAATAGTTACTGTAGTCCACATCCTCTCCACATTACCCAGCGTCCCTTTTGTAACAGTGATCTACAAGATTTAGCCAACTTTATTTTGAAACCCATTCTGTTTCCCACCTCCTACATAACTTAGCCTGCTAACCCTGCTCAGATCTACTAGATATAAGTAATAGACAGCTATATACTGTTCAATTATTGGCATATTTAAATGTTCTTATTCACAGGATCTACTCCTTATTCTCACATAGCTTCCTAGCATCACACAGCCTTAGTATATAAGCTATCCTAACCACCTAGAACTTTTCTGTAATTATTTATATGCTTTTACACAAGTCACTACTTGTGTTATACTACAGTCTGAATACCGAGTTTTTCATTATACATTTAAATTCCTGGCAACCAGTGCCTTATACAGATCTGTATAATTGCTCTATAATGTCCATAAGCACTCTGTTTCCATGTGGGCTCTCTGGCCCTTACAGTGTTATAATCAGCAATAAAAGAAACATAGAAATCTAAAATACAAAAAACAAAAAATGGTTCTCATAGCATTTCAATATCATACCCTTAGCTAGGTGTCTTAGTCTATCCAACCCTCAGTGAGTGTAAAGAAGTAGGCAGTGCAGTAGTGATTGTGTCTCACTTGTCTGAGGCTACAGAGTGGGTTGTGCTATCCCTGGCGGTTTTTTGCTCTCTGACCACTGATGCAACATAAGGTCATGCATGTCTGCTGTCCCCTGTTGGATATGATGGTACCTTTCTAGCTGTATCAGAGTGTCTACCTGCTGTTTCCATTCCTCTACTGTTGGGACTATCCGTGTCTTCCAATGTTTAGGGATTAGCATTTTAGCACTATTCAACATGACCAGCAACAAAGATCTGTTCTGCTTACTCTCTAATTTGGGCAGTGGCAAATAAATAATGTTTTGGCTATTTTGTAGTGGTGTCCCTATCATATGTTCTATATGGTTGAATATCTCCACCCAATATGTGTCTAACATAGGGCAGTCCCACCAGATGTGCACTGGTCTTCCATCTCCTCCACAGTCCCTCCAACACCTACCCTATGCTGACCTGTAGATTTGTTGCAACCTTCTGGGGTAAGATACCACCTAGACAAAAATTTAAAGCTGAACTCCTGCACTCTTGTAGAGATTGAAGCTTTTTTTGTAATATGAAATGTGAGCTGCCAGTCACTGTTGCTTATCTCAATTTTTAATTCCTTTTCTCAGGCTTTGGTATACGTAGGGAGGATGTGTGTGTCTTATACTAGGAGTAATTTATATGTTAGTGATATGGCGTGTGCCGTGGGGGAGCCTCGCAAACACATATTTTCTAATCTTGTTGCTTGTCTTGTAAAGGTATGTTTAGAGCAATGCGTCGTGAGGAAATGACTAAGCTCTGAGTGCAAGAGCAAACTCATTAGTATGTCAGGTGCCATTTCTTTTATCTCACATAGTGATTTAAGTTTGTTCTCGTCTAATAGGGCTGTAAGTGTCAAGTCTCTGAAAGATACCGTTTGACCTAATTCTTTCTCCCTATAGTTCCAGGACACTGCAGGATTTTGGTAGATTGGGGACAATGGGGAATGTGTTGAGGAAATATTTGTCGAGGTATGCAGGATCCTATTCCAGTGTGCATAAAAATCTACTAGTGATGGGTATGTCAAGGTTGCTGATGCTCTATCCCTCCCTGGGACCCAGGCCTGAAGGCCGGCACTTCTTGTTTCCAATATATCACAATCTAATTGTACCCATATCTTGTTGGGGTCATTGTGGCACCAATTTTTAAGTCTCTGTAGAGTGATGGCTTGTTTATATATGTATATATTAGGCACGCCGAGCCCCCCCCCCCTTGTCCCTGAGAAGGTAGAGTGTTCTTTTAGCTGTTCTAGTCCTAATGTCTCCCCATATGTTTTGTTATAGTATGCCTTGTATCTTGTGTAGATAGTTTGTTGGTAACGGGGTGGGTGTGGTCTGTAGCAAGTACAGTAGTCTATGAATTACGTTTATTTTGATAACATTAATCCGACCCACCCATGAAATCTCTTTGTTCTTCCAGCTGGATAAGTTAGTAACTAAAGTGTGTTCTAATGTCTTATAGTTGGCTTGGTATATGACATGTGGGTCTGGGGAAAGGTAAATTCCCAGGTACTTCATTTTAGCTTGTTGGGTCCTAAGAGGGCAGTCTTGCAGTATCTCAGGCAGTTCATTTGGGCTGTATGTAAAATTCATTAACTCAGATTTAGTTATGTTGAGATGAAAGTTTGAAAACTGTCCGTATTTACTGAAAGTAGCTAACGTTTTGGGCAGGGATATATCTATATTGGTTAACATGAGCAACACATCATCTGCGTACAATGCTAGTTTATGCTCACTTGTTTTGGTGTGTATCCCTGATATTTGTGTGTCCTCCCTAATTGTTTGAGCTAGGGCTTCTATGGGGTATAGCAAAAAGAATCGGTGAGAGGGGGCAGCCCTGCCTCATGCCATTTCAAATAGTAAATTTGTCAGATAGAAGGCTGTTAACTTTAACCCATGCTGTGTGGGTGTCGGTATAATGTGAAGATTTGGGCTATAAAGGTTTCGCTGAATTTCATCTTATGCAAGACCGCGTTTAAGAATTGCCAGCGAACTCTGTCAAAAGCTTTTTCAGCATCTATTGATACAAGGACTAATGGTATGTGGTGTTGTTGTGCATGAGTAATCAATTGTAATACTTTTAATGTTTTGTCTCGCGCCTCCCTTCCAGGTACAAAACCCACCTGGTACAGATGGATCAGTTTGGGTAGGCACCTATTAATTCTGGTGGCCACGATCTTAGCAAAGATTTTGATATCAGAATTCAGAAGAGAGATAGGGCAAAAATTCTCTGGTTTGCCTTGTTTGGGAAGGACTGTGATATTGGCCTCTAGCATATGGTCTGTGAATCCTCCGTCTTTTAATAATGAGTTGAATAAAGATGTTAAGGGTGCTAACAAATGGTGGGTGTAAGTTTTGTAGTATTTGATGCTAAGTCCATTTGGCCCTGGGCTTTTGCCGTTAGGCATGGCTTTAATAGCTGCTTTAATTTTGTCATGTGTAATTGGCAAATCTAGTAACTCAGAGTCTCTGTGTTTAATGAATGCAATGGCATACCTTCCAAATAATTATCTATTTCATTTTGCTTGCAGTCATTGTGAATGTTGTATAGTTTCTCATAATATTGCCTGAACGTCTCCGCTATTTTTTTTACTGTCCTTATGTATTTGGCCTGTTGCGTCTGATAATGTGTGTACATGAGTGTTTAATTGCTGTCATTTCAGTGCTTTGGCCAGAGATGAACCTGACTTGTCCTTTACATCAAAATATTTCTGTTGTAAAATTGTAGCCCTGTGCTGATATTCTTTGATGTACTGGTTGTTAAGTTTGCTCCTTGCTTTGGTTAGGGTTTCTAAGATATTTGTAGAATTGTGTTGTGATTCACAGTATCGTATTTGTGAGAGAGTGGAGTTCACAATCGTTTTTAACTTTTCTTGCTTTGTGTTTTATAAGCCCCCCCTCACCACACATTTGTGGGCTTTCCATATTGTAGATGCAGATGGTGTGTCCAGCCATGCAACCGTGCACTGCACTGGTGCTGGTGCATGGTCAAACCACGTAATTGGGAGTATGGTGGATGTCTCTACCATTGAAAGTCCTAGCTGGTCTGTGATAAGATAATCAATCCTGGTATATGTGTGATGAGGGTGTCAGTAGAATGTAAAGTCTTGCAAATCTGGATTTTTTGATCTCCAAATGTCGTGCAGTTTTAGATGTTGCAGTTGAGTGTTTGTGGTCTTTATTACTTTTAGTAGGGTACTTGTCTTTTCCGTGGAGGTATCACGTATGGGATCAAGTGGGAGATTAAAATCACCGGCCATGAACAGTATGCCTATCGTGTGTTCAAGTAGTAGCTGAGCCACTTGCTTGAATAGAATGTGTTGTCCCTAATTGGGTAGATATATATTTACCAGTGTCACATATAAAGTAAACAAAAGACCCATTACTATTAAGTATGACCCATTTAGATCCTTAATTTCTTGTTTTGGTTGAAAGTGGATCAAGTTTCTTAAGAATATGCCCACTTCACCGTTCTTTGATGGGCTAGAGGCCAGAAAAATGGCCCTGTTTCTATTGTATATAAGTTTGGTCTCTCTTCCCTTTTTAAAATGTGTCTCCTGGATATATAGTATATCTCATGCTTCTTTATGTAACCGATTAAAAGTTATTGACCTCTTTTCCGGGCTGTTAAGCCCTTTGGCAGTGATTGAGATTAGTTTAAGTGGGTGTGATTGCATCTTCTCCTGACCTGCCATTTAAGTGTATGTCCTGTGATATAGTAAGGTATATATAAGGAAGGGTGAGCAAATTTAGGCAGCATCCCCACCCCCAAGCCCATACATTGAAATGTAAACATATATTATACAACCTATAGCCATAGTGAGTTAGCAAGTGTCCTCTCAAGCAGATAATTGTAAACTGTCAGAAGGCCGGCTAGAGTCCCTCTGGACTGAGATGACATTTGTTGCGAGACCTTGTGTATCAGAGTCTGTCAGTATATGACATGGTTACAATACAATATATTTAATAATTATCCTTTAAACTAAACCCCCAGTAAAATGCATATGCAAAACAATAAAATTAATGTAAATTCCTAAATTCTTTATATTAGTTAAAATTTATAGACACATTGCAATATATTTGTAGAAAGCCAGACCTGAATCAAACTATACATGTTAAAACTATTATAATATGCTATGCAAAGATTATAAAAGTTACCTTATTTATTAACCTTATTTGCAATTGAATTTCATTAAAATACCACAATGAGATACCAAGATATCAGCCACTAACATTTAGACAGTACAGTCAGCTTTATAGCCACAATTTATCCTATCTAACTCTAATTTAAAACATCAGGACTTATATATATTATTTGTGCAAACAACCAATTTCTATGCCAATTTATCTGAGCTGAAATAAATTCTTAATTTTCTACACTTAAGACAAATTCTAAAATATATTTATATATTTGCAAAGATAAATTACTTAGCATTAATGATTAGTTTTAAAAATACACAGGGCTATGAAACACAAGTTTAAAATACTGAGTGCCCCTTTAAATTTATTAACTGCAATTTGACTATAGTCTTACCAATTACCTTTGTCTAAAATATTAAAGATAAACAACCGTCATACATTACCAACATAAACAATTAATGTTTTAACTTCCAGAGTTTCTCCAATCAATCCAATTTCGCCTCATAAATTGAAAGAGGTAATTTTTGCGAGATGGATAAAAAGATATGCCCAGGTTGCTTTATAATAGACTGGATTGCAGCAATGTTAGTCCAAAATTTTGCAGCCAGAGTTTTAGTCAGTCCAAAATTCAGCACAGAGTTTTCTTCTCTCTCTTGCTTGGGACTATAATTTGCAATCTAGTCCCACCCCTTTTTATTTTAATCATCGTGAAATTAGGATGATTGGCACTCCAAAAGCTGAGCATTGATTGGTTATCTGGGAAATTTCATTTTTAACAGCCAAATGCCTTTTGGCTGTAATACTGGATTTACGCCATCGGGGGCAGCAGACAAGACAAACAGTTTCATTTTTTTAACACTGTTAATCCACATACAGCATCTCCCTATATAATGATTATTTAACATACTATAACTTATTGCATTAATCACTTACAATTTTAATTATAGATGGGATAATATAATGTCATGTTTCTGATGACTCCAATACTAAATATAAGGATGTTTTTAGCGATCATACTAATAATACATACCTTGAGATCAGCAAACATGTGTGGTTTTCATATAATTATATCTATAATGGATTACTATCCTATACATATTAATATTTCATATCTATATCTCTTTGAGAGTATGAAATACAAAGGATATTGTTTAAAATACCAATTATATATGTACTTCTTTTTTTTTTTTATTCCAGCATATACTTATCTAATATGTTACCGTTATACAAATAGACAATCTGAATTGCATTTCCCCATATCCATATATAGACATGTAATACAGTCTAAGGCATATATTTAATGTTTGAGATTTAAACCCAAGTTGTGATTCAAAATGAATTCACAAGTTATAATGCAAAACATATGTCTCTGCTAGCCATTACAAATGCTGTTTCAATACAACAGGGACAATTTAGCATCTATGTGCATAAGACTATTTCCTTTGAAAATGTTTGTTCAGCTAAGAACTGGTTCTTCGGATCTGTTTAAGTCTAAAATAAATTCAGTGATTTTTAAGACATTGTGTCTGTATCACTGCATGAGGTCATCTATCTGTTAATCTTTGTTCTCAGATGTCCTGTTAATCAGGAAAGGGAATCGTCATGTCTGATCTAAGATTTGCAATATACAAAATATAGATGACCATATCTTTGGAACAAATTGCCTGACTTAATGACCAAATGTTTCAGAATAGAAAAAGGGGTCAGTGACAATCTGATATGGATTTTAGCTTCACACCTTAGCAGGAACACTTTGAAAGTAATCCTTTGTTCTCATTTAGATGTATTGTAATTTTGCATATTGAGTGGTGGAGGATTGAACTGTGGTCAGCCAAAGCATTTAATGTCTTACAAATAAATGAATCATTTGGTGTTCACAGCTATATATATTAAACAATATATATATACATAAATTATTTAATAATCTTCACAGATATTTTAACATAATTCCCCCTTCCAATTTTCAATGGATGTAGGACATATGTATTGGAATTGGCTTAAAATCAGTGGTATTTGGTGAGGATATTGACGGTATGTATTATAGACAGTCTTCTATGAAGAGAGTCCGTTATTTTGAGCCCCTATGCTCATTAGTTAGGCATCTTTAAATGACAATATTTCTTTAGTGCATTTGGGGATATGACTTCATTCTCCCTCTATTGCTTGTAATTGGGACCTAGGATGGCATGTTCGCAACTGATTAATATGGACCCATTTATCTATAAAAGTATCATTTTTGGGTATCCTAATTTTATAGGCGACCGGAGATATTTTGTCAGTAACGACAAAAGGACCCTTCCGTGATGGGAGATTTCTTCTCCTTAACCTAATCTCTTCCAAAGTTATAAAGATAAACTTTTTGGACGTTTTGAGATCATAAAAGGTTTTAGTGGCAGTTGCAGCTTTCTCTAAGTTCCTTTGAGCAAATTCAAAGGCATATTGCAGGTGCTTTCTTAGGTTATCCACATATTGATGCGTATTGGCAGCATTTATAAAGTTCTGGTCTGATGTACGGTACAGTAGATGCTGAGGTAGAGCCACTCTTCTACCAGTCATCAACTCAAAAGGTTACATCTTAGTAGCACTACTTGGAGTTGCTCTCAATGCCATTAGGACTAAAGGTAGTTTTACATCCCAGTCTTTACCAGTTTCACTCACAAACTTTTTGAGGATTTTCACAATGGACTGGTTGTAACGCTCTACACCACCACTTGAGGCAGCTCTATATGCAATATGGAGCTTTCTTTTGACCCCTAGTATTTTCCACATTTTGGTCATCACTTCGCTAGTGAAGTGGGTTCCCCGATCGGATTCGATTCTTTGGGGCAAACCAAATCTGGAAAATACATGGTTCATGAGCAAAGCTGCGCATGTTTCAGCACTATCATTAGGTGCACTGATGCACTCTTGAGAAGAAGTATAGAACCAGTGGCACTACAAATAACTTTAACCCTTAAAATCCTAGTAAGGTTCACTTGTATTTTAGTGAATTGGATACGGTGCTATGTAGTAAATATAAATTGCAGAAAGGGTTGAGGAAAGGCTAAGAAAACCTAATCCTCAAAAAGACTACAGAAACAGCACTCCGGGGGTTATGTGTTCAGATAATGGATTCTAATATTGCACCATGTGCATTTAGATCATAAGTGCTTATTGGGGGACCAGACAGACATGTTGCAATGAAGGGGGGGGGAGTTGTGCAGTTGTGTAGTTTAAAACATAACTTTTATTATACACAAATTACAAAATAAAATGGAAACACATTATTAAAATCACTCTGCATGTAGTTTCATCACAAATAATAATCGTGTAGAAAGTGTGCTTTTTCCAACAGTATAAATATTGGTTGGTAAATGTTAGTATTATGACATATTTGTGTCCAAGACCTGTTTTGTGACATGTGTAAGACTGGTTATGGGTAAATTTAGTCCACGATGTTATGCGGCTATTAGACAAATTCCTATCTCTTATTCTCTCACTTTGCAAATACAGCAAAGGCTGGTGGGCCATTTCTACAATAATTTTCTCACCCTGTATATAGCTGTGGAAATTTTGCAGAGCCCATACAGTAGATAAGAGGACTTTTTCGCATTCGCTAAATTTTATTTCTACTGGGGATAGAGTTGTGCTCGCATAAGCAATGACTTTGCATACATTATCATGCTTTTGGTATAAAACAGCACTAATGCTTATATCTGTGTAACCTGTCTCTAAGTAGAAAGGTTTACCACCTTCAGGGTACGCTAAGCAAGGTGCTTGAGTGAGCTTCCTCTTCAGCTCTTTGATGGCTGTCTCTTGAGTCTCACTCCAGTGCCATTTCACATCCTTCTTTAGAAGAAGTAGTAGTGGTTTAGCTAATTCTGCATAATTATCAATGAATTTGTGAGAATAATTTGTCATACCCAGGAATGATCTCAATTCCTTTAAGTTAGTTGGGTTTTTAGAATTTACTATAGCTTCCACCTTTTTCTTCTGAGGATTTAACCCTTTAGAAGTAACTTCATGTCCCAAGAAGTTTACACGAGTGTGGCACCATTGAGCTTTCTGCAGGGATAATTTGACACCTGCCCTTTTAAGTTGGCTGAGGATGTGTTTAAGCTCTGTGATGTGTTTTTTCAAAGTCAGTGCTTTTGATTAAAACATCAACATAAGATAAGGTTCCCCTTTCCAGTGCATCAGGCATAGCCTTATGCATGAATACAGCAAATTCATATCCAGAATTTATGTATCCAAATGGAAGTCTCTGGAATGCATACTGGACCTTTTGGAAGGAGAATGCCAGCTTATACTGGTCCTCCTCATGTACCTTTATGGTCTAATATCCCTGTGCACAGTCAATGGCAGTGGATATTTTAGATCCCTGCATCTGTGCTAGGCACTGGTCAATATATGGCCCAGGCCAGCCAGACATGTACACTCGTTTGTTTAGCTGTCTTAGATCAGCACACAAATGACATTGTCCATTGGGCTTAAGAACACCTAGAATAGGATTGTTATAAGAGCTGTGCACCTGTCTGATGATACCTCTTTCTTCCAAGTTCCTTATGATTTCTGCAAGAGAATCATATGATGCTAAAGGAAGTCTGTATTGTTTAACAAAGACAGGGGGTGCATTGGGATCTGTTTGGATTCTTGCAATGTGCAAGTCTGTAGTCCCACAGTCATAAGAATTCCTAGCAAAAATATCCTTGTACTCCATCAGGAGTTCTCGCAGCTGTTGGCGTTCATCATCACTGGAACAGCCATTAGCTAAAGATATTTGCTCTTCTACTATTTGCTGAAATCCTGGAAAGATTTCAGGCTGTCCTATTTCATAGGCTTCTTCAAACCTGTAGGTGTGATATCCCTTTAAGGGCTATCCCCTCCCAGCTTATTCTCCTCCCTTTATAAGGCGGCAATCTACTATCATTTCTTGCCTGAAAATTGAAGTGTATTGTTTGCTAACACTTGTTAGCTTCTAGTTTTCATCCATCAGGTCATACCTCGACAAGTTCAATACTTGTACCTCTAAAGTTTCATTGGATTCAACTACAGTCCTCTTTGAACTTTCTATCTTTTGAACCTTATCTCTACGCTGCCGGATCTTCTTTCTCCGCGTCCCGGAACTAAGCCGCACACACACACAGCCTCTGACCGCTAACGGCTGTGATCTTTCAGAGCTCCTCTTCAAAGTGGTTGGGTATCGTATACTACACAAGTTAACAACTGGGAACAACTATATGCTTATGCTTGTCATACTTACCTTTGTCAATACGCATATTTAACTCATGTGACCGAACCTGTTTTGAACCTTCATTATCTCTCATACAGCAGTACCTGTTACCAAACACTGTATCGTATCTCAGCTTGCCATAATCCTTACTTAAAGATTTACCTTACATATACTGAATTTCTTGGATTGTGTGATTTGACTGGATTTGTATATATTTTAGTTTGAGTGTGTGTGTGCGTGAAGACAGGAAGTGGAATACCTTAAGCCTTTTCTCTGTACCTGAGATTTTCATATGAATTACTGCACAAGCATTCTACCTATACAGATTTTAACTCCAATCTGAATACTTACTTATGGTATGTAATAAGATTTCATAATAATTTTGCTCACATTGCCTAAGCATATAATTCAAAACTTCATTTTCTGCTTAGATCATAAAAGAGCAACACAACCTTTATTTCATATCAAGTTACAGAATCTTATTAACAAAGTCTTTTATTTAAGACATAACATAATTTTCAGGCCAATAAAAAACATAGAAAGTAGTCATAAGGAATAATTCTGTATTACCTACAAAATGAATCCTCAGGAGGTAAAAACTGAATTAACCAATGTCTACCAAAAACTTGATTATTTAAATAAAGGTTTAACAGAAGTACAAGCTGAAATGGTTGCACTAAAAGCTTTAATAAAAGAATGCCTTCCTGGGGGGGCGGAGCTAACAGCCGTGCGAGGTGGCAGCAAAATCACAGAGCTCCTGTATTTATATTCTTTTATACATCTAATCCCCTCATAATAAATAGCTTAACTTAACATTGCTTATACCAACGATATACTATCCTCTCTTATAGCTGGGTTCCCGGTATATGTGGATACCCTTACTACCTTAACCTCACTTCGTCAGTGCAGGGAGTCCGGTGCACAGCTCCCTGGTTCAGCTGCATCTGAACTAAGAAGTTTCCGACTGCTAACGTGGGAGGAGTATCTTTTCCTTACCGGGGTCCTGAAACAGATTGGCCCCTTGCGGCGGACATCTACTATCTCTGTCTGGTTCTCAAGGAAGCCCGCGAAAACCCGCCATCTTAGCTGTAGCCTGGCAACTGCGGAGGAGAAAAGGAAAGGAGTACCACAGGCAACCAGACTAACCGCAACTTCTCTCTGCTACTACTGAATACAACCTGCACAGTCTACAGTGCTGTAACAGCTCTCCTCTCTGACATCAACCTCTCGGACAAGAAGCAGCCGTGTGATCACCCCCTGCACAGCTATCTGCTTAGACTGTAGTCTTTGGACCTAACCTAGGAAGCATGTAAGTGACTTATACCTGAGACATGCAACGCATATCCTCCTAGATAAATTTCCCACTTGCTCATAGCCTTCACTTCTCCATTTTATTACGGAGACATTTCCCTTAATAAATTCAGCTGGAAGATCTTTTAATATACTTGCAGTGATTCAATTACATTCTATCTCCATACGGACTCTCCTCAATACTTCATATATTGTTCCCCTGCTACTTTACTGTCTCCTTACAATTACTGGGACTATTTTTGGTCATTACCCCAGGGTTACTTAAAGCTATCTCACTTACGTCAAACAACAGCTCCTCTTGATGCTTGATTTAGAGCTTTATTCTGGAATAACTCCTGTAAGTGCTAAGTTCAGGGGTGCACACGTTTTGACCCAGCTTTAATACAAATTACAGAAATCCAGCTTCTTTATTACCTTCTTTGGAAGAGAAAGGCCTTTATGTTTTCAGTAGGTTCTCCGCATAAGATAGCTTGAATTACTGGATTTTCATTGAAGGCTACCTTCTCAGAAACAAAAAACAGTCCTCTCCTCCATTTCCCGCAGGTTATCAATACCTGCGGGTCATACCACCTTCCCCTTTTCCGACTTCGCCAACAGGAGGCATACCCCCAGGAGTGAGACTGCGGCACTAAGACAGTTTGCCACAGAATTCATTTTCATTGTTTCTTATCACTTGGGCTTCTCCCTTGCTGAAATGGCTCATAATATGAAGAAAAAATTGAAACATCAAGTAAATCCTAAAAGGACCCTCAATGATCACTTTCATAGTAAGCTGGCTTCGGACCCAGAGGGATCAGAAGATGATTCCAGAGATGAAACTACTACTCACCATGTCCCTCCTAAATCACCTCATTCAGCCAGGGAGAGACAAGGCTCATCCCAGTCTGCTGTACTAGATTCTATCAAGGCCCTCTCAGAGAGGATGGATACCCACCGCTCATCTCTCCGGCAAGATCTGAGACAATCAGTAAGCGAACTAAAACAAGATATAGCTGCTCTGGGAGAGTGTACGGAAACACTCGAAAGAAAACACGAGGATCTGGCCATAGATCATACTAACCTCCTTTCATACTTCCAGAACTTAGCTGAACAGATCTCAGGTCTAGAAGTCAAAATAGCAGATATGGAGGATAGGTCCCGAAGAAACAACTTGCGGATCAGAGGAGTCTCTGAAGACATCAACTCATCTGACCTACTCAAATATCTCTCTGGACTCTTTGGAGAGCTACTTGGCTCTATTACGGAGCAAGAGTCCCTCATAGACAGAGCTCATAGAGCTTTGCGCCCGCGGAACTCTTCCTCAGACTCACCAAGAGACGTTATCCTTAGACTCCACTACTTTACATTTAAGGAGAAGGTCTTGAGAGCTTCATTCATGAATAAAAATCTCAAAGCTCCTTATGATACAGTCCAAATTTTTACTGACCTATCTCCATTCACTCTTGCTAAGAGACGGACTTTCCAAGTGTTCACCCAGAATCTACGTCAACTGAACCTCAAATATAGATGGGGTTTTCCCGTTAAGATCTTTTTTCAGCATGAGAACTGTACCTATATAATTTCTACACCAGACCAGGGAATGAAAACCCTTCAGTCATTAGGGCTTCTTCAGTCCACGGACCGCTTATCTAAATCTGCCGAACAGGTGGGGAACCTCAACCTTTCAGCTCCTGAATGGCAACCTCTTCCCAGGAGGCCCGTCCCACAGGCGAAGAGAAAAGATGTTCCAGACCCCAAGAATCAAGCTTAGCACCTCAAAAATCCACTGACTCTCCGCTTAAGGGTCTCCAATCTAGAAGTAAAGTAATCTACCCAGACATTTTAGTGAAGCACACATACGGGTACTTATCTTACCCTTCTTACTCCTTTATGCTCACTTAACCAATCCAGGATATGCTGGACAATGGTAGTGGACCCCTGTTCTCCAGGCTTTAGCTGTGTTTTGAGCTCACACACGGGTACTCTCCTTACCCTCGTCATAATGACTGCTCAACCACACTGCTCTTATTTTGTTTATTAGTTTAACAAAAACTCACCAAAATATTAGCCTAATTTACCTTGATCTAGGTAATCTCACTAGATACTGTGGGTTTTGGGCATATCTTCATGTTATTAACACCTGTTTTCAATATATTGTTTATGCACCTCATACTGATTTATAATGTTACACCGTTAATTCTTAGTTATTAATTTAAACTATTGATCTAACCCTCTCCTTCTGGACCTTTCCAGTCTCATATACCATTCTATCAGACTCTCCTCTCTCCCCCTGATTGAGTCACACTTCTTTTCAGAAACTCTTTCTTACCTTTGTTCTTTTTTTTTTTTTTTTTTTTTTTATTCTTCTTTCTGTTTGGGGGAAATCTATTCTTTCACCCCTGGCTTCTCTACACATATAATTATTCCTGCACACATATCTTTCTACACCCCCCTCATTTATGTTATATATCTCTAAGATCCTCTCCTTACTTTACCCAGCTCTGCAGCTGCCACCTTGCACTTCTAATATTCCCTTATACTTAGAAGGGGTAATACACTATACTCTCAGTCTTCTATTTTCCCTATCTCTATTCTTAAGCAGCTACTGTCTGCTGTATCCCCCCCTCGCCTTTAAACCATTTAGTTACGCAGCTAGATTAGATTACATTCTAAACCCAGATCACATCTCACACTTGTCTATTTCTCTCCTTATTTACATGGATCTGGGTAGATCAAGAAAATCACCTTTTGTTCTTTATTGTTCAAATTGCATATGACATTTTCTTTTGCATATTTAATCTAAGTAAAAAAGAAAAACTCTGAGGTGTAGGGTTCTAGGCTCGGATGATAACAGGCACAATACAGACATAAACTGTGACCATTACGGAACTCTATGCAAGTTATGGGATCTGCTATGTTGCCAGTTTCTGTTAAATAACTCTGCGACATTTTTTGGTATACCCTGATATCATATGGTATTGTATTATTTTTTTTTCCTGCATGAATGTTTGAACTTGCTTTTCAATAATATAAAAATAAATAAGTTTCACCTTCCCCATTAGAAGGCTTCACCCCTCCACCACCACCCCCTTATATTTTGAGCGGCTTTTGTCTGCTGACTTTCCCTCTCCCCCTATTTACTTTGGTCCAAGAGTGGCCGATACATATGCCAACTCCCCACATTTTGGCATCTCCGAGTAAGATAACTTTAATGAGTATTTTCTCTTTCATTGTGGGGATCACTCGTTGCATTATATAATATAAACTGAAGTTCCATCCTATCTCGTCCAAATGCCTGTCTAATGCCATTTTAAGACATGTTATGTAATTTTATCTTTGCATATTCATTTTTGTTTTGTTGATTTGATATCTCATTCTTATGTAATGATTGTTCAAGGACGAATTTTGTTTATTAATATTTACCACAACTTCAATAAAAAAAAAAAAAATAAAAAAAAAAGAATGCCTTCCTACAAAAACCACAGAACATCCAGAACCTCATATTCAATATCCACAACCATTTTCTGGAAAACGTAATGAGTTTAGGGATTTTAAAAATGCATGTCATCTGCTTTTTTCCTTAAGGCCCCGCACATACCATTCAGAAAGAATTAAAGTGTGTACAACTATCTCTTTTTTACAAGGAGAACCCAGAACTTGGGCTAACAGGTTTTTTGAAAATAACAATCCCATTTTAGACTCATTACAGGATTTCTTTTTTGCTATGGCAAACTTATATGAAGATTCAAACACACAGATTACTGCAGAAACCAAGCTACGTTCATTAAAACAGGGGAAACGCACGGTTGAGGAATATATAACTGAATTTCAGATGTGGTCTAATGATTCACAATGGAACGAAATCAGCCTCAGAAATCAATTTCGTCTGGGACTTTCAGAAGGATTAAAGGATGAACTCTCACGTTTAGAGATCCCTGATACTCTTTCAGCACTTATAAAGCTGAGTACTACGTTGGACCGCAGACTCCGCGAAAGAAAAGCAGAAAGAGCCGGATATGATACCACACCTAAAAGATACCCTGTCTACTCTCCTTCATATGAAAAACCTTCTGTCTCCAGTACTCCCATGGAAATAGGAGTCATCAAAGGCCCTCTCACTCCAGAGGAGAAGTCCAGGAGAAGACTAGAGAAATTGTGTCTCTATTGCGCTCACAAGGAGCATACAGTTGCTACATTCCCTATACTTCTCAAACAAAAGAAGGGTAAGCATTTTCAAAAGATTCAATTATACAATTTAACATTAGATACCCAAATGACTTTATCTTTCTCATTACAGTGGGATCAGAAAAACATCCAATCCAAAGCCTTGATTGATTCAGGGGCATCAGGAAACTATATTGATACAACTTTTGTTAAAAATAATAAAATTCCAATTGTGTGCAAGGCAAAACCTGTATTTGTTAAATTGATAGATGGTTCACTTACACAACATGGACCCATCACCCATCATACTATTCCACTACTCATAACCACAAAAGATGGGCACACTGAGTATATCACATTTGATCTAATTCCCATTTCATTACACACTTTTATTCTTGGTTACATATGGTTACAAAAGCATAATCCCAGCATTGACTGGAAGGTGAACGAATTAAAACTAAACTCTCCATACTGTTTAAAAACATGCTATCCACATTGTACTTTAGCTTCATTGGAGAATGCTCTACCCAGACCTTATCAGGATCTGGCAGAGGTTTTCGACATGAAAGAGGCAGAGAGTCTACCTCCACATAGGGAATTTGACTGCCCAATTGATTTAATACCTGGCAGTCAGATACCTCATGGAAAGATATACCCCCTTTCTCAAAACGAATTAACTTTCGTAAGATCATATCTAGATGAGAACCTACGTAAAGGGTTCATCTCTCATTCTACCTCTCCTGCAGCAGCAGGTATGTTTCTCGTTAGAAACAAGGATGGTACTATACGACCCATCATAGATTATAGAGCTCTAAACAACATAACGGTAAAAAATAGATATCCCCTACCACTAATACCGGAACTCCTTGAACGGCTACATGGAGCCACCATTTATTCCAAACTAGATTTAAAAGGGGCTTATAATCTTATAAGAATCAAACAAGGTGACGAATGGAAAACTGCTTTCCGAACAAGATATGGCCTTTATCAATACAATGTAATGCCATTTGGGTTAAGCAACGCACCAGCAACCTTCCAACATTTCATTAATGAAATCTTCCGTGATCTAACTGATGTATGCGTTATAATTTACTTAGATGACATACTCATTTATTCCAAAAATTTGGAAGAGCATGTAAAACATGTACGCTGGGTGCTCACTAGGTTAAAGGAACATAAGTTGTATGCTAAGATGGAAAAATGTTCTTTCCATGTTCAGGAGATAAAATTTTTAGGTTATATCATTACACCTAATAAGATACAAATGGACCCAGAAAATGTTACTTCTATACTTAATTGGCCAGTTCCAACTACTGTCAAGGCTTTACAAAGATTCATCGGTTTCTCAAATTTTTACCGAAAGTTTATAAATAATTTCTCAACTATTGTTAAACCACTTACAACACTAACTAGTAAAAAACAAAAATATAAATGGACAGATGAAGCACAGTTATCTTTTGATTCCCTAAAGAAACAATTTACCACAGCTCCAGTGCTTGCAATCCCAGATTTTGAATCTCAGTTTATACTCGAAGTCGATGCCTCTAATACTGGAATAGGAGCTATTCTTTCACAGAGGAATAAAGAAAATACCGAGACTCATCCTATTGCTTTCTACTCAAGGATGTTGACTCAAGCCGAAAACAACTATAGTATAGGAGATAAAGAACTCCTTGCAATAAAATGTTCCTTAGAACAATGGAGACATCTACTTGAAGGATCTAGTCTCCCATTTATCATTTACACAGACCACAAAAATCTTGAATATCTAAAGATGAGCAAGACTCTTACTTCAAGACAAGCCCGCTGGTCTATATTCTTAGACCGATTTAATTTTCTTATTAGCTACAAACCTGGTAATTTAAATACAAAGGCAGATGAATTATCCAGGATATATGACAATAACCATTATATAAAACATGATTCTATAATACCTGAAGAAAGATTCATAGGAGTTCTGACAACTCTAGAAAGGGAAATAAGTGAGGTCTTAAAAACTAACATTGAGATCCCCCCGTCCTGTAACAAAGATACAAAGACTGGATTATATTATCATAACTCTCAACTGTTTATACCCCAAACACTCAGAAGCTCCATCTTAAAACAAACCCATGATGGTACCCTATCTGGTCATCCTGGTATTCAAAAAACCATTGAAATAACCAGAAGAACTTTCTGGTGGCCAGAAATGAATCGCACAATTTACAATTATGTATCTAATTGTGACGTGTGTGCAAGAAATAAGATTGAACATAAAAAACCTATAGGCCTCTTAACACCTCTGCCAATTCCAGATAAGCCATGGAGTACCATTTCCATGGATTTTATTGTCGACCTCCCTAACTCACAACATTTGACTACAATTTTAGTGGTAATTGATCATTTAACACGTCTTGCACATTTCATACCTTTGAAAGGTTTACCTTCAGCATTAATTACTGCTAAAACATTTTTGGATTATATAGTAAAATGACATGGGTTACCCGATATAATCATCACTGACAGAGGGACACAGTTTACCTCTTCTTTCTGGAAATCTTTATGCAAACTAATTAAAGTTGACTCTAGATATTCCACAGCATTTCACCCACAGACCAATGGCTTAACTGAAAGAGTAAATCAAACATTAGAACAATACCTAAGATGTTTCATCACCCACTTACAAGATGATTGGATAACTTATCTTCCAATGGCAGAATTCTCGTACAACAATTCTCTTTCAGCTTCCATTAAGATGACACCCTTTTTTGCCACTTATGGGTATAACCCAAACACCATATCTGTTACAAAGACTGAGGTTAGTTCACCTTATGCTAAAGAATTTACAAATAACCTTCAGGAAAGGTTAGACATTCTAAAATCTCATTTATCAAACGCAAAAAATTATCAAAAGCGTTACTATGATCAACATCACCGACCAAGTCCACCATACCAAATAGGGGATCAAGTTTTATTGTCTGTAAGAAATCTCAAATTACAAGTTCCTTGTAAAAAGTTAGCTAATCAATTTATTGGACCCTTTTCTATTGACAAAATTGTTAATCCTAACGCTGTTAGGTTACTATTACCTGAATCTTATAAAATCCATCCTACATTTCATGTATCGCTTTTGAAACCTTATACCGCTGACCCTACTACTCATGGTCAGTCTCATCCATCACCTATTCTTGTTAACAATCAGGAGGAATTTGAAGTTGAGTCTATTCTGGACTCTAGATTGCGACGGCGTCGTCTGGAGTATTTGGTTAAATGGAAGGGTTACGGATCCGAGGATAATTCCTGGCAACTCTCTACTGACATTCATGCTCCCCGATTGGTGAGAAACTTTCACTTACGTTATCCTGGGAGACCTTCTTTGGGGTCTTCGGGGGTGGTTCCTTGAGGAGGGGGAACTGTGATATCCCTTTAAGGGCTATCCCCTCCCAGCTTATTCTCCTCCCTTTATAAGGCGGCAATCTACTATCATTCCTTGCCTGAAAATTGAAGTGTATTGTTTGCTAATACTTGTTAGCTTCTAGTTTTCATCCATCAGGTCATACCTCGACAAGTTCAATACTTGTACCTCTAAAGTTTCATTGGATTCAACTACAGTCCTCTTTGAACTTTCTATCTTTTGAACCTTATCTCTACGCTGCCGGATCTTCTTTCTCCGCATCCCGGAACTAAGCCGCACACACACACAGCCTCTGACCGCTAACGGCTGTGATCTTTCAGAGCTCCTCTTCAAAGTGGTTGGGTATCGTATACTACGCAAGTTAACAACTGGGAACAACTATATGCTTATGCTTGTCATACTTACCTTTGTCAATACGCATATTTAACTCATGTGACTGAACCTGCTTTGAACCTTCATTATCTCTCATACAGCAGTACCTGTTACCAAACACTGTATCGTATCTCAGCTTGCCATAATCCTTACTTAAAGATTTACCTTACATATACTGAATTTCTTGGATTGTGTGATTTGACTGGATTTGTATATATTTTAGTTTGAGTGTGTGTGTGCGTGAAGACAGGAAGTGGAATACCTTAAGCCTTTTCTCTGTACCTAAGATTTTCATATGTATTACTGCACAAGCATTCTACCTATACAGATTTTAACTCCAATCTGAATACTTACTTATGGTATGTAATAAGATTTCATAATAATTTTGCTCACATTGCCTAAGCAGATAATTCAAAACTTCATTTTCTGCTTAGATCATAAAAGAGCAACACAACCTTTATTTCATATCAAGTTACAGAATCTTATTAACAAAGTATTTTATTTAAGACATAACAGTAGGTGAGGTCCCCTTGATTATAATTTACATTGCCCCCATGACTCTGGGTTTTGGGGTATTCTTGCTGTTTGATCAGCTGTTCAAACACCAGGGAGGCTTCTTCAATTTACAGATGCCTTCCTCTGAACTGAAGGGATAAATAGACTGAATTGTAAATAGTCCCTCTGGCAATAGATGCAAAGGATTTTTCTATTAATTGTTCTTCATTTAGATATCCTTCAGGTATTAGCCCAATTATATTATTCTGGAATCTAAAAGTGTAATAACTTGATTCCAGTGCATATCAAATGGTAGTTCCCTTGGATAAGGTTATATCCTGTGGGGTCATTTTATGCACAATAACATGTATTGGAAGAGTTCCCATATTTACCAAAGGCGTAAGGGTCATTGTGATACCCAGATTTTGCACTCTATGTAAGAGGTAAATTAGTGTTTCAGAAGTTTTTCATTTCTGACCTCTTTTTACCTGTAAGGGTAAGAGGAATTAATCAGCCCCAGCAGGCATTATAACATTGTTAGACATCTGCATATTCACAGCATATGGCATTTGCTGGTTTGATTTCAGGGCTGCGTTTTCATCCTTTAACCTGCTCCAGAGGCAAGAGTTAATCAAATCTATTTGTATGGGACATCTATGTAAGAGATCATTACCAACGTATATTTTATTTAAAACTAAAAACAGGTGTTCTTACCTATAGATATAGATAATAAGCACTTAGCTGTAATATAATAGCTTTCAAACCTGTTATCCAGGCCGTGGACACAGTGGTCTTAGGGAGAAAGAAATTTAATCACCTTAGGTTCAGCTATCTGTGCTAATACGCCTTTGCTTATATAGCTAGCTTCCTGTTTTACGTTCAATTTAGCATACTTGGGCCTAGATTTAGAGTTGGGCGGTAGCCGTGAAAACCAGCGTTAGAGGCTCCTAACGCTGGTTTTTACCGCCCTCTGGTATTTGGAGCCAGTCATTAAAGGGTCCAACGCTCACTTTCCAGCCGCGACTTTTCCATACCGCAGATCCCCTTACGTCATTTGCGTATCCTATCTTTTCAATGGGATCTTTCTAACGCCGGTATTTAGAGTCGTGGCTGAAGTGAGCGTTAGAAATCTAACGACAAAACTCCAGCCGCAGAAAAAAGTCAGTAGTTAAGAGCTTTCTGGGCTAACGCCGGTTTATAAAGCTCTTAACTACTGTGCTCTAAAGTACACTAACACCCATAAACTACCTATGTACCCCTAAACCGAGGTCCCCCCTACATCGCCGCCACTCGATTAAACCAGAGGGACGGCCATGGGGACAAAATTTGCCCCTGATTTCGCCAACCTCTACATGGGTTGGTGGGAGGATCTATTTGTCGTCAATTTAGAAAATCCATACAAGGAACACATCAAGTATTGGTATCGTTATATAGATGATATACTGATTGTTTGGCAGTGAACAACAGAAAAGCTAGCAGACTTTGCTGAATATATAAATAAGAACACACTAAATCTCAGCTTCACCATGGAGTCTAATCCAACAAGGATGACCTTCTTGGATTTAGAAATAATATAAGAACATGGCGAGGTATACACTAAGCTGTATAGGGAACCAACAGATACCAACGGGTATCTGCATGCTGAGAGTGGGCACCATAGCAAGTGGAAGAAGAATATTCCACTTGGGCAATATCAGAGAGCAAAGCGGAACTGTGCTAAAGAAAGTGACTTCCTAAAAGAATCTGAAGTAATTACAAACAGGTTTCTAGCCAAAGGTTATCCACAAAAACTACTTAACGATACGAACGATAAAGTGGAAAAAATGGATAGGAAAATACTTATCAATAAACAAAAGAAAAAAAGTCTAGATAACGGGAAACTAGAAAAACGAAAGGTACAATTAGTCACCAGGTATAGCAGAGCAGCAACGGATATTGAAGGGGCCGTAAAAAAACATTGGCCTATCCTCATGCAAGATCCAATTCTGAAGGAGTGTAAAAAACAAAATAAGTCCAAGTATGTTAAAACCCGGTAAAAAAAGGAAAAAATTGGCTAGAGAGACAAGCTCAGGTTTTTTTTTAAGTGCAGAAGAAAAGGATGCACTTGCTGTAGCCACATAGATCCTAATAATAACTTTTTGGGGTAACAAACGGTGACAGGCAGTATGAAATTAAAGATTTAATTACATGTAAAACAAGCTATGTGGTATACCTATTAAGATGCTCGTGTGATAAGATCTATATAGGGCGTACTAAATGCTCTATGAAAACAAGATTTGGCGAGGATCTGAGAAATATAGAGGCGGGCTTAGAGACCCATGGTGTGTCAGCTCACTTTTTAGAGACACACAATAAGGACAGTACTGGTCTCACTGTCATTGGGATTGAACATATTAAAAGGAATGTGAGAGGGGGTAACCGCCTTTTACAACTCAGACAGCGAGAAACCTTCTGGATCCACAAGTTACAAACTGTGGGTCCAGGGGGTTTGAACTGTGACATTGACCTAGCAGCTTTTCTGGATATATAAGATTATGAAGGAAGGTGCTCATATATAAAGAATATGAATAAGCGTAGTATTATTTACTACGCTATTCATTATTGGCTGTAGATATAGAAACTTTAATAAATTATTATACAATTTATCTTTAGCAATTTTTTTGAGAAGCACATTTTTCTTTAAGAAATAGACATATGATTTTTTTATGTTATGTGAACTTGTTATATTTATATCTATTTGTTTTTAATTATTTGGGTTGAATTAACTATATTATTTGTTGTATTATGTATCAATATGAATTCCAACATGTTTATTATGTAATATGTGTATAATATGAATTTTAAGATGTGTTCTTAGAGCTTGTATATTTATGTATTTTTATCGATGTATTGGCATGGTATGTACTGCATCTAGCTAGCCATCTATTTGTTTGTTTAGACTTTTAAGTACCAAGTAGCTGGGAGCGCTGTTATTGTAGCCAAATAGATATGTGTTACGGCAGACCAGCTGATACCATAGTAAGCAGATGACACCCACTGTTTACAGGCCCCCGGTTTAATCCAATCAACATTAGGGGGCGTGTGGTACACAGTGACACATAAGGGCGGATTATGGACAGTATGGGCATAGCCTCTGACGAAGCAGGAGAAGCCCGCGAAACGCTTAAGGCCACGCCCATAATCTGACATGTGAGGAGAAGGGAATGTGAATGACGCTCGGATCAAACTAACAGCTGGCAAGTATAGTTTGTTTCCCATAGCGCATTCACACTATCTCCTCGATACACATTTAGGTCCCACAGCAAACACTACAGCCAAGTCCATACACAAAAAGAACCTGAAGGAGCGCCTAACCAAAGGCAAGGTCTAAAACCAAATGTTAAGTTTAAAAACAAAGAGTAATGGGGATGTGGTATATGACTTAAAAAGTTTGTATATTTAATAACATTAATTACATAAAATATGCTTCACACAATAATGCATGGATCCATGACTTGATAACTACAATCTTAAAATACACCTAATATAAAATGGTAGAGCCTATGTTCTTTAAAATATGACAGTCAGATGAGAACAGTTGAAATAAAAACAACAGACGTACAATCAATATAAAAAATATAAAATATAGAAAACATACAAAACAAAAGAAAAAACAGTAAATATGAGGCAATCAATGCCAAGTATATGCACGTTAGTACATAAGTTCATCAAGTGATAACTCAGTTCTCCTCCTAAGTGTTGTCCAAAGTGCAGGTACGGAAAACATGATGATGTAAAATCCACAATGTAAATGCTGTGTTCAAAAAAATATCAAATATTGTAGAAATGTGAAAAAATGTGACAAAGATATTAAAAATATTAAAAACATTAAAAATAAATACAACTGTGTATATCCAAAAACCAATGAGTGATGCAAAAATCAAAAATCTGCCTCTTGAACATGACCAAAGGGTTTCAAAATTAAGGAATAGTACACAATCCAGTACAGATCTGTATTAACACTCCGATCTCAAGCCGAGATCAACTTTTTACCCAATAACAAGTAAGGGTAATGCAATAGAATCTTTCGAAACTATTGTTTGCACTGAGCTGAAAAATATCAATCAGAACAAGCTAACCAAATATAAACAGAATCTATCGAAACGCCAAATACAAACTATCAAAACCTTAGAAAGCAACAGGGGCCTTGTCATCAAACCTGCTGACAAGGGGGGGTGGTATTGTAATCCTGAACAAAGAGGATTACGATACAGAATGCAACAGAATTTTATCTTATAAAGACACGTATGAGGTTCTGAGAAATAATCCTGTGGTGGGTTTCAAGAAAGAACTCGATCGGATCTTGGGTGAGGCTAGTGACAAGGAAATACACAACAGCAAGGAATTTCGATACATAGGAGTGGAATATCCAATCACCCCCATCTTCTACTACCTCCCCAAGATCCATAAGTCACTCCACCAACCCCCGGGAAGACCGATCATCTCTGGAATTGGATCTCTAGTTTCCAGTAATTTATCTGAATACCTGGACAACAACCTCCAGAAATATGTTATCAGTTTACCATCCTACATACGAGATTCAACCCAGGTACTTAACATCTTGGAGAATATGGAATGGGAAGAGGGATATTTACTTGCCACATGTGATGTGACTTCCCTCTACACAAGTATATCACATGAGGGAGGCATAGAGGCTGTGGATTATTTCCTGAAGAATGATCAAATCATACCAGAATCACAGAAAAGGTTAATCTTAGATCATATTAGCTACATCTTGACACATAACTATTTCCATCATGACGGAAAGTTCTACAGGCAATTGTGTGGTACAGCCATGGGAACCAGGTTCGCGCCTAGCTATGCGAATTTCTATATGGGCAAATGGGAACTCATATTTTGGGAATCATGCCCAGCAGGCGTGGACCTGGTCTCGTACCACATATACATAGATGATATCCTCATGATATGGAAGGGCTCAAAAGAGGATTTGGAGCACACTATTCACGTCATGAACAATAATACACATAACCTAAGATTCACCCATGAAATCAGCAACACAGAAATCACTTTTTTGGACCTAAAAATCACAATTGAAAATGATAAATTGAAGACCTCCACCCACTTTAAACCTGTGGATTGTAACAATTACATCCACAGCAACAGCTGCCATCACGTCAAATGGAAACAGAATATTCCTAAGGGGCAGCTGCTTAGGCTCAAGAAAAATTGCTCAGATCTTGAGCAATGGGAAAAACAGGCCGAAATATTAAAAATACGATTTTTGGATAGAGGATATGAGGAGGACAAACTCAATAGAGACATAGAAGAAGTCAGAGGAAGAGAGCGAAAGGAGCTCCTCAAATATTAAGACAAAAAATCCAAGATTACCCATGATGATAACTCTATAGACATCACGTTCATAACACAATACAGCGAAAATAGACGTATAATAGAGAAAATAATAGAGAAGCACTGGCCCCTGTTAAAAAACGACGACACCTTAGGAGAAATGCTTGCGAATAAACCGAAATGTATTTAACGAAAATCTGACAACCTGAAGAATATATTATCTCCTAGTATTCCAAGCTTGAAAACAACACAAGTGAAAGATGTGTTTGGTAAGAATATCAAGGGTTTCTTCCCATGCCCCAGCTGCAAGACATGTAAGAGAGGCCTAAAGATCAAAAACTTTCTGCCTCATAACTCAAACACTAAACATGAAATTAAGGATCTGATAAGATGCATTAGCAAAGGTGTCATCTACATAGTCCAATGCAGTTGCGGATTACAATGCCTGAGAGACAGAATTCGCAAGCACCTCTTACAGGTCGAACATGGCAACACCGACACCGCTCAGTATAGACATTTTACGACTTACCACAAGGACAATCTGAAAGACTTTAGCTACTATGGGATCCAACTAGTGAAACCGAACTGGATGGGGGGTAATTATGAGAAGAAGGTACTCATATCAGAATACAGATGGATATTTGAGCTAGATTGTCTCTATCCTAAGGGCCTAAATAATACGGAGGACCTTTCCCATCTACTGAATCTGAAATGAGCAGATCCCTACCATGTTCTGTGGATTCTAACATAATCAAACAAACTAACACCATGTCACAAAATCCATCTGAAACACTCACGATTATACAATAACCATCTCGCTCTAAATTGAGTTAAGTGGGACATGTAACATGGTCATGCTTTAGGAGACCTAACTATTACTGTATTCACAGAAAATCACAGACAGGTCCCACATACCCCACTCCAAAATGGTTGACACCATCTATAAGCTTCCTTAAATCCAAATGATTGACATCATTTGTAAGCTTGTTATGGGAAATTATTTAGGGCCCATTTATACCCAAACAGGCATATATGACTAAGGTTAGAATTTTTAAACACCATTTCATTGTGGTATATCGGCTTATATGCCTATAACAACTGTAACTTTATCCTGATATTGATCACCATCTTAAGCTTTTTTATATTAAGCTTTTTATATCATACTGAAATCTTCAGGTATCAACGATAGCTCAACTGTACATCTTTCATCATGGGTATCATCTTATGTTTTTTATTGTATAAATATAATATACAAACTCAGACCCATATATTCTCTATTCAATTTTGGAATACATTCCAATTTTGGTGTTGTTATAGGGGTTATACATGTATGTCATTCATATACTCTATCATGACACTTTGACATTTATGTCTATGTCCGATGTACCCTCATCTCGATATGAGATTAGTATAAGCTTTTTTGTAATGCAATGGAATAATCAGGTACCGATGATAGCTTAGTAATACATTCTCACCATGGGCATCTGGTATTATATGCTCAGCCTGTCTATAAATAATTTCATGTTTTTTAATGTACCAACATAGTGATACAAATTTAGATCTTTATATTTTGTATATATTCTAATTTTGATGTTGTTTTATGGGTTATGCATGTATGTCATTCACATATCCTATTGTGACATATTGACATTTATGTCTATATTTGATACACCCTCATCTTGATATGAGATTATTATAACCTTTCTGTAGTAAAATGGAACATTCAGGTACCGATGATGGCTTAGTAATACATTCTCCATCATGGGCATCTGGTATTTTATACTCAGCCTGTTTACAAATTATTTCATGTCTTTCAATGTACCAACATAGTGGTATACATCTAGATCTTTATATTTTGTATTATATCCCAGATCATACCCCAATCTTGTTGTTTTCCAAGGGTTCTATATTTATATGTCATTTACACAGATACACAAATTTATAACCATTTTTAAATCTTTTTTATTATATTATATTTCAGCCACTTTCCCATTGTAACATTTTCTTAAATAGTTTGAAATTGGTATCAATTTCGAAGTCTGTTCACTATTTCCATAACAGATATGCTTCCATTGGATATATACTCGTTAACCATTCTAATTTGATCTGACCCCTTTTCACACCGGATGGTAAACACAAAGTTAAGATAAGCTACTTCCGGTAGCCAACCGGAAGTCTGAGCCGCACCAAGTTCCGGTTTGGCGATACTAACCACTTCCAGTTAGATTTGCAAGCAACGGCAATAGGTTACAACACCTAATGGAACTTCAGGTTTGGCGAAACTAACCATTTCCGGTTAAAGTAGAAGCGAACGGCAATAGGTTACAACACTCTATATATAATCCGAGGCATCATACAAATTAATATATTATGGGCACAACTCATTTTGCATACATATGGGCAATGAAACTCATTTGACATCTAAGGGAATATAAGAACTTAGACTTACTTCCGGTATAACATATCCGGCTTATAGGGTTAGCAGATCCGGTTTAGCACTTCCGGTGATTACTGCTTTTGCCACCAAAGATTTAATTTTTGGGCTATACTATAGATATAAAAGAGCTAACTCACCAACCATATACTAGTCTTGAGAAAGGCCCTATAGTGGGCCGAAACGCGTTGGCAATATATGGTGAGCTATATTTCAATAACAAGTCATTTATTTAAACAGTACTGTTCTATGTTGTTATTATTTCTTTTTCACAGGATTTGAGGACTTTCACATCTATTGTTTTATGGTTATCTTATCTAAAGATTGGATTACTATCACTGAATACTAATTTTGATTTTTGCATCACTCATTGGTTTTTGGATATACACATTTTAATACATATTTCTTTTTAATATTTTTTATATTTTTAATATCTGTCACATTTTTTCACATTTCTACAATATTTGAGATTTTTTGAACGCAGCATTTACATTGTGGATTTTACATCATCATTTTTTCCGCACCTGCACTTTGGACAACACTTAGAAGGAGAACTGAGTTATCACTTGATGAACTTATGTACTAACATGCATACCAAGTAAGATACCAAGTAAAATAAAAAAAATATTGAAAGAGGGAAAATAATTAGACCATAGGTACCCGCAATCCATAAGGATTTAATTTGAACAGAGGACAATGGTTAAAAATCATCAATCTTAAGTATAGCACAAAAACGAAAGTTTAAGGATTACAAATATTATCCCCATGATAGATGTTAAAACTACGCAAACAATCAACAAAATCAAAAAGATTTAAGATTTATAAACAGGATATTTATGATGATTTTTAACATTTGTCCAATGCTGTTAACTCATACTTGCCCATGTTTTAAGCCGATATGTTAGATGATGCACATATATATATATATATATATATATATATATATATATCACATGTAAAGTTTGTTACATATATGTACATATTTGGGTTGTATTGAGATTGCAATCTATGCTTCATGCTTTTCTTTTTTATATACTGCATAACATTGTATGTATCTCTACCTTAACTACAGGTTTGTCGTTAGTTACTAATTATTTAAGTAATGATGCATGTTTGTCTACTCGCCCCACTATGGGTGTGTACTTGTCTACTATTGGTTAGAGTTAGCTTAAATAGTATGTCAGTTAGAAGGTGCTATATGCCTGATGAGACAGCCTATGGTAAGGCTGTAAGCGCGTTGCATTTTATTCTTTGTAACCATTGCTTGTTACATATTTTAAATTGTTTTTAATAAACTTGTTTTAACACAAGCATTGGTTCAGCACCTAACATTTGACTATTTGGAATATACCACTCTGATATGCTGATATACACATGAGGTGCCCCTCTGTTCTCTGTTTCTACTATAGTTGTACCCGGACATGTCTGTGAGGAGGAGAGCAGCCATCTACCTGGTACCCCACACATTGAATTGGATAATCTGGTCACATTGGACTTTCTAATTGACTAACAGTCTAATATTCGATCTGGGACCCTGTTTTGTTGGGATTATCACTAACCATGAATATTGGTTAATATGGTTTGATTTTTATATTGTATATATATATATATATACAATTTTGGTTTTTTAACAAATGTCATTACATAATATATAATCTATATTTAGAGATTGTTTATTACATTGTTCATCATATTTGATATAGATTCATAGAGCTCCCCCTCACTTGTTGTTCTAATATAGACCTTTCAGGCCTGCTTTAGTTGCGGGGTTGCGATATGGGCTACTGCTTCACAGCTGAGTTAGGAGTCGCAAGGCAGAGACGTCCCACACAAGGTTATGTGCTAAAAATGTGCCTAGTCATTGGTATCTGTAAGTGGTTTGCACTGTATAACACCTTAAATTTTTCTTTGTTTTTCCCCCCCTGCAGCACTTGCCTGGGGACTTTTCCGAGAGCGCTGCGTCCGTGATGCGTGGTGTGTGTCCTGGTCGGTGCCGGTCCGTCTGCTGAGTTGATTGGGCTTATCGTGTGGCTGTGGTGTCTGGGCAAGCTGGGTACTGTTCCGGGTGGAGTTCTATGTCCTGCTTGTCATGCGGTCTTTGCGGTGGTTGTTACCTCGATTGTGCCCATCTCTGCTTATGGCCCTCTCGTGGGACGTCCACCCGACGGCTCTTTGGGGTGTTACAGGGATGGCATCCTCCTCCAGAGTGACTCCACTCTGCTCCTCTTGATCTTAGGGTATATAGTTGCTCACAGGGTTAGTGTTTTTTAGGCTTGATTGGCTATATCCTTTGGGCTTGGGAAGCGTGGGCCTAGGAGCTGTCTTTTTACACAGCCATGTCTCTGAATCGCCAACTCCACCCGATTTTTTTTTTTGCCTCCTTCGTTTTCTTATTCTATCAGAGGTCCAAGTTTTGCAAAGAATTGTAACTATATTAAGCTAACAAAAGTCCAAGAGTGACTGTCTTTATCATTTTAAATCTATCTATACATTCTTATTTTTTTTTTCTCTTAATTTTTATTTATATGTAATATTGACTGAGTCAATCACAATTATAACCACTAAATTAATTGTTCCACAATCATTCAGGTACAATTAGCATCAGTAGTTCTCCTAATATGCTCCTATCAACCTCATTAATATTGTTATTTCCATGTTATCTACAAGTCATCACTATCATTGTTGCAGATGGCGATTTTGTTTATATATGTATTCATATTCTATATGTTTCATTAGCATGTAGAAGGTCCAAATCCCATTCCCTCAGCCGGCGAGGGTGGGAAGGATTCCAATTAAGTAGTCTGAAGCAACAATACCCAGTTATAAACTCATCACTTATTTAACAACATATAATCCCTGATAAAGAGTTACTGTTAGTTTAATCAGCATCCTATCTCAGCCAATATGCATGCATCCCATATACTAAAGTGATATTCTTTTCATAATGCTAAGTATCTTATTCTTATGTGCTAATTTCCTAGCAGTGTTTACCCGCTGATTATTAAATTGTACACATATTTTCAAATCTTTTAAAGGTATACTGAACCCAAATTTTTTGTTTCGTGATTCAGATAGAGCATGCCATTTTAAGCAACGTTTCTAATTTTTCTTCGTTCTCTTGCTATCTTTATTTGAAAAAGAAAGTAAAAAACCCTGGACAGCACTTATTTATGTTTATTAGTGGATGAATGTATCCACAAATCAGCAAGAACAACCCAGTTTGTTCACCAAAAATGGGCCAGATACCCAGAGAATGAAGAACATTTGCTAATAGGAGTAATATATAAAGTTGCTTAAAATTGCATTCTCTATCCGAATCACAAAAGAAAAAAATTGGGTTCAGTGTCCCTTTACGTATCATTTGACCCATTAGGGTCTCTAATATGACTAACACGCCTTACCAGTATTACCTATATCAAAGGGCCCACAAGCGGCCAGCTAATTAGTCATTCACGTAAGCTCCTAAAAGTATAAAAAAGAGGTTTCAGAAGTTTATATTATAGCAATCATCTGTGTATGTCTTTATCCTATTAAATTTTGACTTACATAAATACAAACAATTTAGAGGACCAAAATCAGCATGGTTTTACTTCAGGGAGATCATGTCAGACTAATCTAATTGACTTCTTTAAATATGTAACAAAAGTATTAGACAAGGGAGGAGCAGTTGATGTAGCATATCTAGATTTCAGCAAAGCATTTGACACCGTCCCACACAATAAACTTATTCACAAACTATATCTCCTTGGTCTAGATTCAAAAATTGTGAACTGGGTGGAATGCTGGCTTAAGGACAGAAAAACAAAGGCCTAGATTTGGAGTTCGGCGGTAAAAGGGCTGTTAACGCTCCGCGGGCTTTTTTTCTGGCCGCACCATAAATTTAACTCTGGTATCGAGAGTTAAAACAAATGCTGCGTTAGGCTCCAAAAAAGGAGCGTAGAGCATTTTTACCGCAAAAGCAACTCTCGATACCAGAGTTGCTTACGGACGCGGCCGGGCCTCAAAAACGTGCTCGTGCACGATTCTCCCATAGGAAACAATGGGACTGTTTGAGCTGAAAAAAAAACCTAACACCTGCAAAAAAGCAGCGTTCAGCTCCTAACGCAGCCCCATTGATTCCTATGGGGAAACACTTCCTACGTCTGCACCTAACACCCTAACATGTACCCCGAGTCTAAACACCCCTAATCTTACACTTATTAACCCCTAATCTGCCGCCCCCGCTATCGCTGACCCCTGCATATTTTTTTTAACCCCTAATCTGCCGCTCCGTAAAACGCCGCCACTTACGTTATCCCTATGTACCCCTAATCTGCTGCCCTAACATCGCCGACCCCTATGTTATATTTATTAACCCCTAATCTGCCCCCCACAACGTCGCCGACACCTACCTACACTTATTAACCCCTAATCTGCCGAGCGGACCTGAGCGCTACTATAATAAAGTTATTAACCCCTAATCCGCCTCACTAACCCTATCATAAATAGTATTAACCCCTAATCTGCCCTCCCTAACATCGCCGACACCTACCTTCAATTATTAACCCCTAAACTTCCGATCGGAGCTCACCGCTATTCTAATAAATGTATTAACCCCTAAAGCTAAGTCTAACCCTAACACTAACACCCCCCTAAGTTAAATATAATTTACATCTAACGAAATAAATTAACTCTTATTAAATAAATGATTCCTATTTAAAGCTAAATACTTACCTGTAAAATAAATCCTAATATAGCTACAATATAAATTATAATGATATTATAGCTATTTTAGGATTAATATTTATTTTACAGGCAACTTTGTAATTATTTTAACCAGGTACAATAGCTATTAAATAGTTAAGAACTATTTAATAGTTACCTAGTTAAAATAATAACAAATTTACCTGTAAAATAAATCCTAACCTAAGTTATAATTAAACCTAACACTACCCTATCAATAAAATAATTAAATAAACTACCTACAATTACCTACAATTAACCTAACACTACACTATCAATAAATAAATTAAACACAATTGCTACAAATAAATACAATTAAATAAACTAGCTAAAGTACAAAAAATAAAAAAGAACTAAGTTACAGAAAATAAAAAAATATTTACAAACATAAGAAAAATATTACAACAATTTTAAACTAATTACACCTACTCTAAGCCCCCTAATAAAATAACAAAGCCCCCCAAAATAAAAAATTCCCTACCCTATTCTAAATTAAAAAGGTTACAAGCTCTTTTACCTTACCAGCCCTGAACAGGGCCCTTTGCGGGGCATGCCCCAAGAATTTCAGCTCTTTTGCCTGTAAAAGAATAAATACAATACCCCCCCCCAACATTACAACCCACCACCCACATACCCCTAATCTAACCCAAACCCCCCTTAAATAAACCTAACACTAAGCCCCTGAAGATCTTCCTACCTTGTCTTCACCATCCAGGTATCACCGATCCGTCCTGGCTCCAAGATCTTCATCCAACCCAAGCGGGGGTTGGCGATCCATAATCCGGTCCAGAAGAGGCTCCAAAGTCTTCCTCCTATCCGGCAAGAAGAGGACATCCGGACCGGCAAACATCTTCTCCAAGCGGCATCTTCGATCTTCTTCCATCCGGTGCGGATAGAATCCTATCAGCCAATCGGAATTCGAGGGACGCCATCTTGGATGACGTCCCTTAAAGGAACCGTCATTAGTCGGGAGACATCGGAAGAAGAGGATGGATCCGCGTCGCCTGCTTCAAGATGGACCCGCTCCGCACCGGATGGAAGAAGATCGAAGATGCCGCTTGGAGAAGATGTTTGCCGGTCCGGATGTCCTCTTCTTACCGGATAGGAGGAAGACTTTGGAGCCTCTTCTGGACCGGATTATGGATCGCCAACCCCCGCTTGGGTTGGATGAAGATCTTGGAGCCAGGACGGATCGGTGATACCTGGATGGTGAAGACAAGGTAGGAAGATCTTCAGGGGCTTAGTGTTAGGTTTATTTAAGGGGGGTTTGGGTTAGATTAGGTGTATGTGGGTGGTGGGTTGTAATGTTGGGGGGGGGGGGTATTTTATTTATTATTTTACAGGCAAAAGAGCTGAAATTCTTGGGGCATGCCCCGCAAAGGGCCCTGTTCAGGGCTGGTAAGGTAAAAGAGCTTGTAACCTTTTTAATTTAGAATAGGGTAGGGAATTTTTTATTTTGGGGGGCTTTGTTATTTTATTAGGGGGCTTAGAGTAGGTGTAATTAGTTTAAAATTGTTGTAATATTTTTCTTATGTTTGTAAATATTTTTTTATTTTCTGTAACTTAGTTCTTTTTTATTTTTTGTACTTTAGCTAGTTTATTTAATTGTATTTATTTGTAGCAATTGTGTTTAATTTATTTATTGATAGTGTAGTGTTAGGTTAATTGTAGGTAATTGTAGGTAGTTTATTTAATTATTTTATTGATAGGGTAGTGTTAGGTTTAATTATAACTTAGGTTAGGATTTATTTTACAGGTAAATTTGTTATTATTTTAACTAGGTAACTATTAAATAGTTCTTAACTATTTAATAGCTATTGTACCTGGTTAAAATAAATACAAAGTTACCTGTAAAATAAATATTAATCCTAAAATAGCTATAATATCAGTATAATTTATATTGTAGCTATATTAGGATTTATTTTACAGGTAAGTATTTAGCTTTAAATAGGAATAATTTATTTAATAAGAGTTAATTAATTTCGTTAGATAAAAATTATATTTAACTTAGGGGGGTGTTAGTGTTAGGGTTAGACTTAGCTTTAGGGGTTAATACATTTATTAGAGTAGCGGTGAGCTCCGATCGGAAGTTTAGGGGTTAATAATTGAAGGTAGGTGTCGGCGATGTTAGGGAGGGCAGATTAGGGGTTAATACTATTTATGATCGGGTTAGTGAGGCGGATTAGGGGTTAATAACTTTATTATAGTAGCGCTCAGGTCCGCTCGGCAGATTAGGGGTTAATAAGTGTAGGCAGGTGTCGGCGACGTTGAGGGGGGCAGATTAGGGGTTAATAAATATAATATAGGGGTCGGCGGTGTTAGGGGTAGCAGATTAGGGGTACATAGGGATAACGTAGGTGGCGGCGATTTGCGGTCGGAAGATTAGAGGTTAATTATTGTAAGTAGCTGGCGGCGACGTTGTGGGGGGCAGGTTAGGGGTGAATAAATATAATACAGGGGTCGGCGGGGTTAGGGGCAGCAGATTAGGGGTACATAAGTATAACGTAGGTGGCGGTCGGCAGATTAGGGGTTAAAAATTTTAATCGAGTGGCGGCGGTGTGGGGGGAGCTCGGTTTAGGGGTACATAGGTAGTTTATGGGTGTTAGTGTACTTTAGGGTACAGTAGTTAAGAGCTTTATAAACCGGCGTTAGCCAGAAAGCTCTTAACTCCTGCTATTTTCAGGCGGCTGGAATCTTGTCGTTAGAGCTCTAACGCTCACTGCAGAAACGACTCTAAATACCAGCGTTAGAAAGATCCCATTGAAAAGATAGGCTACGCAAATGGCGTAGGGGGATCTGCGGTATGGAAAAGTCGCGGCTGAAAAGTGAGCGTTAGACCCTTTAATCACTGACTCCAAATACCAGCGGGCGCCCAAAACCAGCGTTAGGAGCCTCTAACGCTGGTTTTGACGGCTACCGCCGAACTCTAAATCTAGGCCAAAGTGTCTTAGTAAATGGAGTTCATTCAGCAGAGGGGGCTGTTACTAGTGGTTTTCCTCAGGGGGTCAGTTCTGGGGCCTGTTTTGTTTAACATATTTATCTGCGATATCAGCAAAGGGCTACAGGGGAAAGTATGTCTCTTTGCAGATGATACAAAAATGTGCAACAGAGTGGATGTTCCAGGGGGGGTAGACAAAATGAGAAGTGATATACAACAATTGGAGGATTGGACAAACGACTGGGATCTAAAGTTTAACACAGCAAAGTGTAAAATAATGCATTTAGGGAAGAAAAATCCAAATGTTAATTACAGACTCAATGACACTTTACTGACTGTTACAGACGAGGAACAGGACTTGGGAATTATTATTTCAGATGATTTAAAACTTAGTAAACAATGTAGTAATGCAGCGAGTAAGGCTAGCAGAATGCTTGGATGTATTGGTAGAGGTATTTGCAGCAGAAATAGTAAGGTTCTTATGCCACTTTATAGATCATTAGTTAGGCCTCATCTTGAGTATTGTGTGCAGTTCTGGAGGCCATATCTTCAGAAGGATATTAACAAACTTGAATCTGTGCAAAGGAGGGCTACCAAAATGGTACATGGTCTAAAAAATAAAACTTACCAGGATAGGCTCAATGACCTAAATATGTATAGCTTAGAGGAGAGAAGGGAAAGAGGTGATATGATAGCAACTTTCAAGTACATTAAAGGGTTTAGTAAAACTGAGGCTGTGGGTATTTTACATAAAACGGAAAATTCAAGAACAAGGGGTCATGAGCTCAAGCTAAAGGGTAGTAGATTCAGGAGTAATTTGAGGAAGCACTTCTTTACAGAAAGAGTGATTGATTTATGGAATAAACTTCCTCAAGAGGTAGTAGCAACAAACACTGTGGGGGACTTTAAAAATGCATGGGACAAGCATAAGGCTATCCTACGAACTAGATAAGTTATACTGTTAGGTAAGGTCGGGCAGACTTGCTGGGCCTATGGCTCTTATCTGCCGTCAATATCTATGTTTCTATGTTTCTATTGTATTTCATGAATATTGTGTTATTTATGTTCTGACATTCATTGTATGCTCTTTTTTGTGTGCAAAAAACTCAATAAAAGATTGTTTAAAAAAAATAAAAAAACTAGTTTCTTTATCTGAATACATTACATTAAAAATACATGGCAACAGATTGGTTATCATTAGTGCTTTGAAGTCTTCCTTGTCTGTTATAGCATATTTATCTGTGATTTTGCTGTTGGGCTTCAGTGGGAGTTGTGTTGTTCTGCAGGTGTTATGACAGGCTGTTACTGTAGAGTCTGTAGACATTCCTGGAGGGGTTAATAATAAGCAGGGTTACTGAAAACCTAAAGGAATGGGCAGGTGAGGTATAAAAATATAACTGTATAAAATAAAAGTTATGCATATAGTGTATTTGAAATACAAACATTGACTATAGATTAAATTATACTTTACAAACAGCAATAAAAGACAAATGAAATACAGAAAAATGTATTCAAAAGATGGTTACTAAAATGGATTAAAAAAGTAAAGCTTACAAGGAAAAGATTATATGACCTTAATATGCATAGTGTTTAGGAGAGAGGTGACATGACAGAAACCCTTAAAGGTAGATTAAATCCAAAAAATAAACTTTCAGGGTTTAGATGGAGCATGCAACTGTGTTTCTAGCAGCATTGCATACACTGTATTGCTGAAAACACTACTGACATAGAATGCTAAAATCATGTGCATTCTCCTGAGCTCCAACGAGTCTGCCTAGGTTTAGAATGCCAAAGGATATCAAAAGAACTAAGCACTTTTGATAAAGCAAATACATTGGAAATATTTTGTTTTAACCCCTTAATGACATCTGATGTACTCTGTAAGTGAGGCATGTTGCTCTAACTTGCATGATACAGATAGGGCATGTAAATATGACACTTTGAAATTAATTTCTATTTTCAAATGTGCTTCATTCTCTTGGTATCCTTTATTGAAAAAGAGTAAACACATATTCTACACTAGTGTGAGCAATCTGCTGATTGGTGCCTGCACACATTTGTCTCCAGTGATTGGCTAACTAGGGCCTAGATTTGGAGTTCGGCGGTAGCCGTCAAAACCAGCGTTAGAGGCTCCTAACGCTGGTTTTGGCCGCCCGCTGGTATTTGGAGTCAGTGATTAAAGGGTCTAACGCTCACTTTTCAGCCGCGACTTTTCCATACCGCAGATCCCCCTACGCCATTTGCGTAGCCTATATTTTCAATGGGATCTTTCTAACGCTGGTATTTAGAGTCGTTTCCGAAGTGAGCGTTAGAGCTCTAACGACAAAATTCCAGCCGCCTGAAAATAGCAGGAGTTAAGAGCTTTCTGGCTAACGCCGGTTTATAAAGCTCTTAACTACTGTACCCTAAAGTACACTAACACCCATAAACTACCTATGTACCCCTAAACCGAGCTCCCCCCCACACCGCCGCCACTCGATTAAAATTTTTAACCCCTAATCTGCCGACCGCCACCTACGTTATACTTATGTACCCCTAATCTGCTGCCCCTAACCCCGCCGACCCCTGTATTACATTTATTAACCCCTAACTTGCCCCCCACAACGTCGCCGCCAGCTACTTAAAATAATTAACCCCTAATCTTCCGACCGCAAATCGCCGCCACCTACGTTATCCCTATGTACCCCTAATCTGCTGCCCTAACATCGCCGACCCCTATATTATATTTATTAACCCCTAATCTGCCCCCCTCAACGTCGCCGACAGCTGCCTACACTTATTAACCCCTAATCTGCCGAGCGGACCTGAGCGCTACTATAATAAATGTATTAACCCCTAATCTGTCTCACTAACCCTATCATAAATAGTATTAACCCCTAATCTGCCCTCCCTAACATCGCCGACACCTAACTTCAATTATTAACCCCTAATCTGCCGACCGGAGCTCACCGCTATTCTAATAAATGTATTAACCCCTAAAGCTAAGTCTAACCCTAACACTAACACCCCCTAAGTTAAATATAATTTTTATCTAACGAAATAAATTAACTCTTATTAAATAAATTATTCCTATTTAAAGCTAAATACTTACCTGTAAAATAAATCCTAATATAGCTACAATATAAATTATAATTATATTATAGCTATTTTAGGATTAATATTTATTTTACAGGCAACTTTGTTATTATTTTAACCAGGTAAAATAGCTATTAAATAGTTAAGAACTATTTAATAGTTACCTAGTTAAAATAATAACAAATTTACCTGTAAAATAAATCCTAACCTAAGTTATAATTAAACCTAACACTACCCTATCAATAAAATAATTAAATAAACTACCTACAATTACCTACAATTAACCTAACACTACACTATCAATAAATTAATTAAACACAATTCCTACAAATAAATACAATTAAATAAACTAGCTAAAGTACAAAAAATAAAAAAGAACTAAGTTACAGAAAATAAAAAAATATTTACAAACATAAGAAAAATATTACAACAATTTTAAACTAATTACACCTACTCTAAGCCCCCTAATAAAATAACAAAGCCCCCCAAAATAAAAAATTCCCTACCCTATTCTAAATTAAAAAAGTTACAAGCTCTTTTACCTTACCAGCCCTGAACAGGGCCCTTTGCGGGGCATGCCCCAAGAAGTTCAGCTCTTTTGCCTGTAAAAAAAAGCATACAATACCCCCCCCCAACATTACAACCCACCACCCACATACCCCTAATCTAACCCAAACCCCCCTTAAATAAACCTAACACTAAGTCCCTGAAGATCTTCCTACCTTGTCTTCACCATACCAGGTTCACCGATCCGTCCTGGCTCCAACATCTTCATCCAACCCAAGCGGGGGTTGGCGATCCATCATCCGGTGCTGAAGAGGTCCAGAAAGAGGCTCCAAAGTCTTCCTCCTATCCGGCAAGAAGAGGACATCCGGACCGGCAAACATCTTCTCCAAGCGGCATCTTCAATCTTCTTCCATCCGGTGCGGAGCGGGTCCATCTTGAAGCAGGCGACGCGGATCCATCCTCTTCTTCCGTTGTCTCCCGACGAATGACGGTTCCTTTAAGGGACGTCATCCAAGATGGCGTCCCTCGAATTCCGATTGGCTGATAGGATTCTATCAGCCAATCGGAATTAAGGTAGGAATTTTCTGATTGGCTGATGGAATCAGCCAATCAGAATCAAGTTCAATCCGATTGGCTGATCCAATCAGCCAATCAGATTGAGCTCGCATTCTATTGGCTGTTCCGATCAGCCAATAGAATGCGAGCTCAATCTGATTGGCTGATTGGATCAGCCAATCGGATTGAACTTGATTCTGATTGGCTGATTCCATCAGCCAATCAGAAAATTCCTACCTTAATTCCGATTGGCTGATAGAATCCTATCAGCCAATCGGATTCGAGGGACGCCATCTTGGATGACGTCCCTTAAAGGAACAGTCATTCGTCGTTCAGTCGTCGGTCCGGATGGATGTTCCGCGCTGGAGGTCTTCAGGATCCTGCCGCTTCGCTCCGGATGGAAGAAGATCGAAGATGCCGCTTGGAGAAGATGTTTGCCGGTCCGGATGTCCTCTTCTTGCCGGATAGGAGGAAGACTTTGGAGCACCGGATTATGGATCGCCAACCCCCGCTTGGGTTGGATGAAGATGTTGGAGCCAGGACGGATCGGTGATACCTGGATGGTGAAGACAAGGTAGGAAGATCTTCAGGGGCTTAGTGTTAGGTTTATTTAAGGGGGGTTTGGGTTAGATTAGGGGTATGTGGGTGGTGGGTTGTAATGTTGGGGGGGTATTGTATTTATTCTTTTACAGGCAAAAGAGCTGAAATTCTTGGGGCATGCCCCGCAAAGGGCCCTGTTCAGGGCTGGTAAGGTAAAAGAGCTTGTAACTTTTTTAATTTAGAATAGGGTAGGGAATTTTTTATTTTGGGGGGCTTTGTTATTTTATTAGGGGGCTTAGAGTAGGTGTAATTAGTTTAAAATTGTTGTAATATTTTTCTTATGTTTGTAAATATTTTTTTATTTTTTGTAACTTAGTTCTTTTTTATTTTTTGTACTTTAGATAGTTTATTTAATTGTATTTATTTGTAGCAATTGTGTTTAATTTATTTATTGATAGTGTAGTGTTAGGTTAATTGTAGGTAATTGTAGGTAGTTTATTTAATTATTTTATTGATAGGGTAGTGTTAGGTTTAATTATATCTTAGGTTAGGATTTATTTTACAGGTAAATTTGTTATTATTTTAACTAGGTAACTATTAAATAGTTCTTAACTATTTAATAGTTATTGTACCTGGTTTAAAATAATTACAAAGTTGCCTGTAAAATAAATATTAATCCTAAAATAGCTATAATATAATTATAATTTATATTGTAGCTATATTAAGGTTTATTTTACAGGTAAGTATTTAGCTTTAAATAGGAATAATTTCTTTAATAAGAGTTAATTTATTTCGTTAGATGTAAATTATATTTAACTTAGGGGGGTGTTAGTGTTAGGGTTAGACTTAGCTTTAGGGGTTAATACATTTATTAGAATAGCGGTGAGGGTCCGCTCGGCAGATTAGGGGTTAATAATTGAAGGTAGCTGTCGGCGATGTTAGGGAGGGTAGATTAGGGGTTAATACTATTTATTATAGGGTTAGTGAGGCGGATTAGGGGTTAATAACTTTATTATAGTAGCGCTCAGGTTCCGCTCGGCAGATTAGGGGTTAATAAGTGTAGGCAGGTGTCGACGACGTTGAGGGGGGCAGATTAGGGGTTAATAAATATAATATAGGGGTCGGCGATGTTAGGGAAGCAGATTAGGGGTACATAGGGAGAACGTAGGTTGCGGCGGTTTACGGAGCGGCAGATTAGGGGTTAAAAAAATATGCAGGTGTCAGCGATAGCGGGGGCGGCAGATTAGGGGTTAATAAGTGTAAGGATAGGGGTGTTTAGACTCGGGGTACATGTTAGAGTGTTAGGTGCAGACGTAGGGTAAGTGTTTCCCCATAGGAAACAATGGGGCTGCGTTAGGAGCTGAACGCTGCTTTTTTGCAGGGTGTTAGGTTTTCTTTCAGCTCAACAGCCCCAATTGTTTCCTATGGGGGAATCGTGCACGAGCACGTTTTTGAGGCCGGGCCGCGTCCGTAAGCAACTCTGGTATCGAGAGTTGCATTTGCGGTAAAAATGCTCTACGCTCCTTTTTTGGAGCCTAACGCAGCCTTTGTTTGAACTCTCGATACCAGAGTTAAATTTATGGTGCGGCCCAGAAAAAAGCCCGCGGAGCGTTAACAGCCCTTTTACCGCCGAACTCCAAATCTAGGCCTCGGTGTTCAGCTAGCTTGCATTAGTTCAATGCTGTTACTTAAGCAAAGGATAACAAGTAAGCGAAGCCACATTTGATAAAATATGTAAACTGGAATGTTGTTTAAAATGGTATGTTCTGCCCTAATCATGAAATACAAATTTGAGGTTATTCCTTTAAGGACATGCAATGTACACAGTACATTGGTGTGGTTAAGGGGTTTGAATTTCATTTAGGTTCAACCTTGACTTTTACTGTCCCTTAAGGTAGTATTTATGTGTTGCTGTCGCATATTTTTTTGTTTTTATAAGAAGAAAATTCCACATCAAAGGGTTATTATTTAAAGCTGGAGCAAGTAAGGCTTAGGGTTAATATATACAAAGAAATTAACGGGTAGATTATGAGGGGTGCCGGGTACTAACTTGCACGTTATTCTCACCGCTCACTTACCTATAGCGCTGGTATTACAGGTTTTTACAAACCCGCCACCCCGACATCGCCAACACCTACATTATACTTATTAACCCCTAATCTGCCGCTCCGGACATCGCCACCAACCTACAGTATACTTATTAACCCCTAATCTGCTGCCCCCCAACATCGCCGACACATACATTATATTTATTAACCCTAGACAGCGGCCCCCCTAACATAGCCGACACCTACATTATATTTATTAACCCCTAATCTGCTGTCCCCAATGTCGCTGCCACTATTCTAAATTTATTAACCCCTAAACCTAACCCTAAGTCTAACCCTAACACCCCCTAACTTAAATATAATTAAAATAAATCTAAATAAAATTCCTAAACATTACCTAAATTATTCCTATTTAAAACTAAATACTTACCTATAAAATAAACCCTAAACTAGCTACAATATAACTAATAGTTACATTGTATCTAGCTTAGGGTTTATTTTTATTTTACAGGCAAGTTTGTATTTATTTTAATTAGGTAGAATAGTTGCTAAATAGTTATTAACTATTTACTAATTACCTAGCTAAAATAAATACAAATTTACCTATAAAATAAAAACCTAAGCTAAGTTACACTAATGCCTAACACTACACTACAATTAAATAACTTACATAATTAAAAACAATTAAATAAATTAAATACAATTAGCTAAATTACAAAAAAAAAACAAACACTAAATTACAGAAAATAAAAAACAAATTACAAGATATTTAAAACTAATTACACCCTAGTCTAAGAGCCCTATCAAAATAAAAAAGCCCCCCCCAAAATAAAAAAAAACCCTAGCCTAAACTACACTATTAAGCTTAACCTTAATTCCGATTGGCTGATATTCTTGTAATTTGTTTTTTTATTTTCTGTAATTTAGTGTTTTTTTTTTTTTGTAAATTTAGCTAATTGTATTTAATTTATTTCATTGTATTTAATTTATGCAAGTTATTTTAATTGTAGTGTTAGGTGTTAGTGTAACTTAGGTTAGGTTTTATTTTACAGGTAAATTTGTATTTATATTAGCTAGGTAGTTAGTAAATAGTTAACAACTATTTAGTAACTATTCTACCTAGTTAAAATAAATACAAACTTGTCTGTAAAATAAAAATAAACCCTAAGCTAGATACAATGCAACTATAAGTTATATTGTAGCTAACTTAGGGTTGATTTTATAGGTACATATTTAGTTTTAAATAGGAATAATTTAGGTAATGATAGGAATTTATTTAGATTTATTTTAATTATATTTAAGTTAGGGGGGTATTAGGGTTAGACTTAGGGTTAAAGGGTTAATACATTTAGAATAGTGGCAGCGACGTTGGGGATGGCAGATTAGGGGTTAATAAGTATAATGGTACTGGAAGAAAAAAGATTACACTTAATTAGCACTCCCCAGGTCGCTTAGGAATAGTAAGATTGTATTCTTTTAAATCAGATGATCCAGTGATGGAATGTGGGGAAGCCAAATACTAAACTAAATTTAAACATATAACTTTTATTGGGGTATACAAATAAAATTAGGAAAAATAGAATTAAAAATTGCTCTTGAGCTCCGACTATAGTCAAAATAAATCAATGTGGCGGTATAGAATGTATAGAGATGCCACCATGGACAGTCAAAGGTTGATTATCTATCAAGTGGATAGCCTGCTTATTTAACTGACTCAAAAAATAAAGTGTGTGTGTCAGATTATTGTTTACAGGGTCAGTGCAGGTCTATAGCAACCTGTGTGTCAGGTGACTGGTATTTGATGCAAGACCACTCAGGACTTAGTAAAAAATGCGCTTGAGTATATAAAGTGAAAAGTATCCACTTATGTGGGTAAATAGAGTGACCAGGTGTCTATATAATTATATTTAGTTCTATTAGAACAATAGTGTCAACTTAATTAGTTAAATGGATTACCCAGGTACCAGTACATTCAATGGTATCTAATAATAAAAGTAATATAAACCCAGGTTGAATTGTGATTCACCTAGTACTGTAATGTACACACAGTTATTTTCAACAATCGTTGAGAAGAATGTTGATCTATTTGTTTACTTATATTAAATTAAACAACCGTTGTGATGATTGGTATTTTATACCATGAGATGACATAAGTTGGGTTGCTCATAGGGTTGCCAATAAGTTTGCAAAATAAATGTGTGCTTTAAGTCAGAGTTACTGACTAACGTAGCTTAAATGGCAACCTGAGTACTGTGTTTATATGCCTACTCTTATGTCCTCACAGTGATTTACTTGAGCCCCAATTGTGAAGTATATTTAATATTCATTTTCTTTTATTGAGTTCAACAACAATGGGGATTATTTCTATATCCGTTGTATTGTGTAGATATACGTAGGTTGCATTTAAATGCTAAGATTATAAATTGGATAATCACTATAGAATTCGTAGGACCTCCACTTGAGTAGCAGGTTTATAGAGCCCTCATTCCGAATATAAAAGTTGTGACTTGCACTTGGTGTTGAGTGCCTACTTTGAATGAGTTTCTGGGTAATGATTTAATACGTGGGATGCTGCAGAAGTAGTCACAATGTATCAAATGTGGTTGTAAACAATGTAAACAGTTGCAATCTTTTGAGCATGTGTCTACCTCAGTTTAAATAGAACTGAGTGTTAATGCTATTGCTGATAACGCTGTATGCGACAGTATATAAGCAAATCTGCCTCATATGTTTACCTCAATTTAAATAGAACTGAGTATTGATGCTATTGCTGATAACGCTATATGCGACAGTATATAAGCAAATCGATATCTACACCATAGATGTTAATTTCTATATAAGAAGTCATATAAATAAATAAACTGGATTGTAAATCCCAGTATAATATGAAACACCTTGTGGTGTTTTGTAATACGTGTATCTTAGTAATTGTGTTTGCTCAGTGTTTAAATAGCTGTTGTAATTAAGTATTGTAACACTGCCCGCGACGACTATCTTTGGCTAACTGCCTTATCGTGGTAATACCAGCACCAACAAAGATTTATAATACAACTTCAGGTATCCTAATGGGTCCATTTTACTGACCGGTGTTATAATATACACAAGTGCTGGTATTACCACGATAAGGCAGTTAGCCAAAGATAGTCGTGCGTGCAGTGTTACAATACTTAATTACAACAGCTATTTAAACACTGAGCAAACACAATTCTAAGCTACACGTATTACAAAACACCACAAGGTGTTTCATATTATACTGGGATTTACAATCCAGTTTATTTATTTATATGACTTCTTATATAGAAATTAACATCTATGGTGTAGATATCGATTTTGCTTATATACTGTCGCATATCGCGTTATCAGCAATAGCGTCAATACTCAGTTCTATTTAAATTGAGGTAAACATATGAGGCAGATTTGCTTATATACTGTCGCATACAGCGTTATCAGCAATAGCATTAACACTCAGTTCTATTTAAACTGAGGTAGACACATGCTCAAAAGATTGCAACTGTATACATTGTTTACAACCACATTTGATACATTGTGACTACTTCTGCAGCATCCCACGTATTAAATCATTACCCAGAAACTCATTCCAAAGTAGGCACTCAACACCAATGTGCAAGTCACAACTTTTTATATTCGGAATGAGGGCTCTATAAAACCTGCTACTCAAGTGGAGGTCCTACGAATTCTATAGTGATTATCCAATTTATAATCTTAGCATTTAAATGCAACCTACGTATATCTAACACAATTACAACGGATATAGAAATAATCCCCATTGTTGTTGAACTCAATAAAAAGAAAATGAATATTATAAATATTCTTCACAATTGGGGCTCAAGTAAATCACTGTGAGGACATAAGAGTAGGCATATAACACAGTACTCAGGTTGCCATTTAAGTACGTTAGTCAGTACTCTGACTTAAAGCCAACACATTTATTTTGCAAACTTATTGGCAACCCTATGAGCAAACCCAACTTATGTCATCTCATGGTATAAAAATACCAATCATCACAACGGTTGTTTAATTAATATAAGTAAACGAATAGATCAACAATCTTCTCAACGATTGTTGAAAATAACTGTGTGTACATTACAGTACTAGGTGAATCACAAATTCAACCTGGGTTTATATTACTTTTATTATTAGATACCATTGAATGTACTGGTACCTGGGTAATCCATTTAACTAATTTAAGTTGACACTATTGTTCTAATAGAAACTAAATATAATTATATAGACACCTGGTCATCTATTTACCCACATAAGTGGATACTTTTCACTTTATATACTCAAGCGCATTTTTTACTAAGTCCTGAGTGGTCTTGCATCAAATAACAGACACCTGACACACAGGTTGCTGTAGACCTGCACTGACCCTGTAAACAATAATCTGACGCACACACTTTATTTTTTGAGTCAGTTGAATAAGCAGGCTATCACTTGATAGATAATCAACCTTTGACTGTCCATGGTGGCATCTCTATACATTTCTATACGCCGCATTGATTTATTTTGACTATAGTCGGAGCGCAAGAGCAATTTTTTATTCTATTTTTCCTATTTTATTTGTATACCCCAATAAAAGTTATATTTAAATTGAGTTTAGTATTTGCCTTCCCCACATTCCATCACTGGATCATCTGATTTAAAGAATACAATCTTACTATTCCTAAGCGACCTGTGAGTGCTAATTAAGTGTAATCTTTTTTCTTCCAGTATCAGTAATCAAGAATTTACACTTAGCACCCACACTCAGCCCAATATTTGGCTACCATAATACAAGGCCATATCAGCCAGTTAGATATTAAACGTGACAGGTCTCTCAAACACTAGTAGTGCCATTGGTAATCCCCTTTCTCTGTAAACAAGTTAATAAGTATAATGTAGGTGGCAGCGATGTTAGGGGCCATATTAGGGGTTAATAATATTTAATAGTGTTTGCGAGGCTGGAGTTTGGCGGGTTTAGGGGTTAATATGTTTATTCCAGTGGCGGCAATGTCCGGAGCGGCAGATTAGGGGTTAATAATTTTATTATAGTGTTTTGCGATGTGGGAGGGCCTCGGTTTAGGGGTTAATAGGTAGTTTATGGGTGTTAGTGTACTTTTTAGCACTTTAGTTATGAGTTTTATGCTACAGCTTTGTAGTGTAAAACTCAATAACTACTGACTTAAAATGCGTTAGGAATCTTGGCGGCAGAGGGTGTACCACTCACTTTTTGGCCTCCCAGGACAAACTCGTAATACCGGCGCTATGGAAGTCCAATAGAAAAAAAGCCTTTACGAAATTTACGTAAGTTGGTTTGCGGTAAGGCCAAAAAAGTGTGCGGTACACCTATACCTGCAAGACTCATAATAGCAGCGGGCGTAAAAAAAGCAGCGTTAGGACCTATTAACGCTGCTTTTTCACCTTACCGCAAACTCGTAATCTAGGCGATTGTTAATAGATGGAAAAGATTTCAAACAGTAGTGACGAATGCATTCAACAAGGGAATTCAAGAATGCCTGGGATTTCCTTAAGGGTATTTTAAGGATTAATGAAACCTATATTTAAGATATAGATATGTGCATATTATATTAATATATATACCAGGGAGGTGCTTGGGTAAAAAAAGCACAGCTTTGTAGCTGCAAAGATTATGGTATAACCTTATCTGGTACACAAGTAAGTTATGCCACCTGCTTGTTTAGTGTAAGCCCTATAAGTGTTGGTACTCCACCAATTCATTTACTTAAGGTTTGATTCCTATATAGTAATCTTTGTAGCAGCTATGTATTTTCCTTTTGTGCCACCCTAAAAACAGAGACATTTGGTGTCCCCTACCCCAATAACAGTTTTTATATGTCCCTCATATTTTTCTCATAACGAGAGGATAGAGATACACAGATGGGTCATGATCCCTCACAACACCACCAGGAAGCCTTTATTTTTTAATCAAATTAAAAATAAAAATATTTGAAGTTTTGATATAGTCAAAGGTCATAATATGCTCTACTTTGTGGTCATTTATTCGGCCATAAAGACACTTTCAACATAAAAGCAGTGCCATATTATTATAGTTGTTTCTCTACTGGACATCTTCCTATCTATATTTCAGTAGGATATCATTTCTACTTGGAGGACACATACTTTCATACTGTGTACAGAACTGTGTCTGACTTTTACATCTAGTGAGATTGTTTTCTAAACATGTCCTCAAATCTTCCATCCTTAAAGTCAATTTTATATGCATTTCTGTTCTTTCCTTCTTATAACTAAGGATGGTATTGGCAATACTTTTTACTACTAGCTTGGGAAAACATTTTTAATGCAATAATGTTCATGATACTGTGTCTAAAATAGTTTGTGTATTATTATGTATTAACAAAAGTTTTACATTAACATAATACACATAAGCACGAAATATATAGGAGAGTTATCATCAGTTAACTTAGTAGACAATTCAAAAATAATTTGAAGGCATTATGTTTGAAAGAAAAAAAATAGTTTGATTTCCATTTAATAGTGGTGTCTGAATATTTCAAAGAAAACTATATTTCAAGGGCCTGGAGATAATGACATAGTACAAAAATATAAAGACTTAAATTCCCAGCGGTTCCAGATCCTTAGCAAGTGCAGTTTTAAATCTAATTATCTAGGCTATTGATAGACTTCATAAGTAATTGGAAATTCTAAAAACTCTTAATATTTTTGATGAACTAGATAGGAATTGAACCGTATCTACTTTGAATAAAATAAAATTAAAAATCTATGGTAGACACAACAGATTACTTATAAATATTGAAAATCAAGGAATAGTACTGTTTGCTTTTATTAATGGGCCATCATCAGAGAATTGTCTGTAGACAGCTTTTATTTAATATAAATAGCCTTTAACAAAAGACAGTAAAATAAAAATAAACCAAGAACTTGGGCCTAGATTTAGAGTTTGGCGGTAGCCATGAAAACCAGCGTTAGAGGCTCCTAACGCTGGTTTTAGGCTACCGCCGGTATTTGGAGTCACTCAAAATAGGGTCTAACGCTCACTTTTCAGCCGCGACTTTTCCATACCACAGATCCCCTTACGTCAATTGCGTATCCTATCTTTTCAATGGGATCTTCACTAACTCCGGTATTTAGAGTCGTTTCTGAAGTGAGCGTTAGAGCTCTAACGACAAAACTCCAGCCGCAGAAAAAAAGCAGGAGTTAAGAGCTTTCTGGGCTAACGCCGGGTTCATAAAGCTCTTAACTACTGTACCCTAAAGTACACTAACACCCTAAACTAACCTATGTACCCCTAAACTGAGGTCCCCCACAGCGCCGCAACTCGATTAAATTTTTTTTAACCCCCTAATCTGCCGACCGCTACCTACGTTATACTTATGTACCCCTAATCTGCTGCCCCTAACACCGCCGACCCCTGTATTATATTTATTAACCCCTAACCTGCCCCCCCTCAACGTCGCCGCCAGCTACTTACAATAATTACCCCTAATCTGCCGACCGCAAAGCGCCGCCACCTACGTTATCCTTATGTACCCCTAATCTGCTGCCCCTAACACCGCCGACCCCTATATTATATTTATTAACCCTAATCTGCCCCCCTCAACGTCGCCGACAGCTGCCTACACTTATTAACCCCTAATCTGCCGAGCGGACCTGAGCGCTACTATAATAAAAGTTATTAACCCCTAATCCGCCCTCACTAACCCTATCATAAATAGTATTAACCCTAATCTGCCATCCCTAACATCGCTGACACCTAACTTCAATTATTAACCCCTAATCTGACCGACCGGAGCTCACCGCTACTATAATAAATGGATTAACCCCTAAAGCTAAGTCTAACCCAAACACTAACACCCCCTAACTTAAATATAATTAACAATCTAACGAAATTAATTAACTCTTATTAAATAATTATTCCTATTTAAAGCTAAATACTTACCTGTAAAATACATCCTAATATAGCTACAATATAAATTATAATTACATAGTAAGCTAATTTTAGGATTAATATTTATTTTACAGGCAACTTTGTAATTATTTTAAACCAGGTACAATAGCTATTAAATAGTTAAGAACTATGTAATAAGTTACCTAGTTAAAATAATAACAAAATTACCCTGTAAAATAAATCCTAAACCTAAGTTATAATTAACCTAACACTACCCTATCACTAAATTAATTAAATAAAATACCTACAATTACCTACAATAAAACCTAACACTACACTATCAATAAATAACTTAAATACAATTCCTACAAATAACTACAATTACATAAACTAACTAAAGTACAAAAAATAAAAAAGAATCTAAGTTAAAAAAAATAAAAAAATATTTACATACATAAGAAAAATATTACAACAATTTTAAACTAATTACACCTACTCTAAGCCCCCTAATAAAATAACAAAGACCCCCAAAATAAAAAAATGCCCTACCCTATTCTAAATTAATAGAGTTAAAAAGCTCTTTTACCTTACCAGCCCTGAACAGGGCCCTTTGCAGGGCATGCCCCAAGAAAATCAGGTCTTTTGCCTGTAAAAAAAAACATTACAATACCCCCCCCCAACATTACAACCCACCCACCCACATAACCCCTAATCTAACCCAAACCCCCCTTAAATAAACCTAACACTAAGCCCCTGAAGATCTTCCCTACCCTTGTCTTCACCTCAACAGGTATCACCGATCCGTCCTGGCATCCGGTGCTGAAGAGGTCCAGAAGAGGCTCCAAAGTCTTCTCCTATCCGGCAAGAAGAGGACATCCGGGACCCGGCAAACATCTTCATCCAAGCGGCATCTTCGATCTTCTTCCATCCGGTGCGGAGCGGGTCCATGTGTGAAGCAGCCGACGCGGATCCATCCTCTTCTTTCTGGAATCAGCCAATCAGAATCAAAGTTCAATCCGATTGGCTGATCCAATCAGCCAATCAGATTGAGCTCGCATTCTATTGGCTGATCAGAACAGCCAATAGAATGCGAGCTCATCTGATTGGCTGATTGGATCAGCCAATCGGATTGAACTTGATTCTGATTGGCTGATTCCATCAGCCAATCAGAATATTCCTACCTTAATTCGATTGCTGATAGAATCCTATCAGCCAATCGGAATTCGAGGCACGCCATCTTGGATGACGTCCCTTAAAGGAAACGTCATATCGTCGGGAGACGCAGAAAGAAGAAGGATGGATCCGCGTCGGCTGCTTCAACATGGACCCGCTCCGCACCGGATGGAAGGAAGATCGAAGATGCCGCTTGGATGAAGATGTTTTGCCGGTCCGGATGTCCTCTTCTTGCCGGATAGGAGGAAGACTTTGGAGCCTCTTCTGGACCTCTTCAGCACGGATTCCCAGGACTGATCGGTGATACCTGTTGAGGTGAAGACAAGGTAGGAAGATCTTCAGGGGCTTAGTGTTAGGCTTTATTTAAGGGGGGTTTGGGTTAGATTAGGGGTATGTGGGTGGTGGGTATGTAATGTTTGGGGGGGGTATTGTATGTTTTTTTTAACAGGCAAAAGAGCTGATTTTCTTGGGGCCATGCCCCGCAAAGGGCCCTGTTCAGGGCTCGTTAAGGTAAAAGAGCTTTTAACTCTATTAATTTAGAATAGGGTAGGGCATTTTTTTATTTTGGGGGTCTTTGTTATTTTATTAGGGGGCTTAGAGTAGGTGCAATTAGTTTAAAATTGTTGTAATATTTTTCTTATGTTTGAAATATTTTTTTATTTTTTGTAACTTAGTTCTTTTTTATTTTTTGTACTTTAGTTAGTTTATGTAATTGTAGTTATTTGTAGGAATTGTATTTAATTTATTTATTGATAGTGTAGTGTTAGGTTTTATTGTAGGTAATTGTAGGTATTTTATTTAATTAATTTATTGATAGGGTAGTGTGTTAGGATTAATTATAACTTAGGTTAGGATTTATTTTACAGGATAATTTTGTTATTATTTTAACTAGGTAACTATTAAATAGTTCTTAACTATTTAATAGCTATTGTACCGGTTAAAATAATTACAAAGTTGCTGTAAAATAAATATTAATCCTAAAATAGCTACAATGTAATTATAATTTATATTGTAGCTATATTAGGATTTACTTTTTACAGGTAAAGTATTTAGCTTTAAAATAGAATAATTTATTTAATAAGAGTTAATTAATTTCGTTTAGATGTAAATTATATTTAAGTTAGGGGGGTGTTAGTGTTAGGGTTAGACTTAGCTTTAGGGGGTTAATCCATTTATTATAGTAGCGGTGAGCTCCGGTCGTCAGATTAGGGGTTAATAATTGAAGTTAGGTGTCGGCGATGTTAGGGAGGGAAGATTATGGGGTTTAAAAACTATTTATGATAGGGTTAGTGAGGCGGATAGGGGTTAATAACTTTATTATAGTAGCGCTCAGGTCCGCACGGCAGATTAGGGGTTAATAAGTGTAAGGCAGGTGTCGGCGACGTTGAGGGGGGCAGATTAGGGGTTAACTAAATATATATAGAGGTCGGCGGTTTTAGGGGCAGCAGATTAGGAGGTACATAGGGATCATGTAAGTTGTGGCGGTTTACGGAGCGGAGAGATTAGGGGTTAATAATATAAAGCAGGGTCAGCGATAGCGTGGGCGGCTCAGATTAGGGGTTAATAAGTGTAAGGGTAGGGGTGTTTAGACTCGGAGGTAACATGTTAGAGTGTTAGGTGCAGTAGGAATTGTTTCCCCATAGGAAACAAGGGGCTGCGTTAGGAGCTGAACGCTGCTTTTTTGCAGGTGTTAGGTTTTGTTTTCAGCTCAAACAGCCCCATTAGTTTCCTATGGGAGAATCGTGCACGAGCACGTTTTTTAGGCTGGCCGCGTCCCGTAAGCAACTCTTGGTATCGAGAGTTGGCATTTTGCGGTAAAAATGCTCTACGCTCCTTTTTTGGAGCCCTAACGCAGCATTTTTTTTGGACTCTCGATACCAGAGTTAATTTATGGTGCGGCCAGAAAAAAGCCCGCGTAGCGTTAACAACCCATCTACGCCAAACTCCAATCTAGGCCTTGGTTTGCAATGTTTTTGGTATAGACTATTTTTTTATTAAGATCTAAATGCATTTTACTGCTTACCAATACTTGGAATAGCACCAATGGAATGCATTGTGTTAATGAATTGGTTAATAGGAAACCTCCACCCTTTCTTATTCAAAACAAATCTTATAAAAGAAGCTACACTAGAACACTAATATATTTTATGTACAATTTCTGTAAATTAAACTGGGCCAATATGTATTCACAATATTTATTGCCTGGATTCCAACCAATCATAATTCCCTTGTGAAAACAGAAGAGTTGCAGTTTGAATTAGAAAAACTGCTTAGATAATGATGTCACTGCAAAATTTGAGTTAAACACAACACGGCAAAAAAAAAAGGTTTTCACATTGTGTCCTTCCAAAGTAAATACAAATTTGAGCATATCATTTAACTTGTGTACAAGTTTCATTATTTAAAAATGTTGTATGAATTATAAAAAAAGAAACAGTGTTCTTAAATTTTAACTAAGATACGCAAAAACTTTAACATATATATAATATATATATATATATATATATATATATATATATATATATATATATATATATATATATATATATATAATATAAATATATATATGATATATACAAATAGCTAAATACCACTTGAAAAAGGCTTTCAAATCTCATGGGATACTGGGGTTGAATAGTCACAATGCAAAATATAGATGGTTTAAGTTTACTACTAATGCATTTGAAAACCATGGGTAAAATAGGATTAGAAGAGCTTTTTAATTTAAAAATCCCATGAAACACCGTTGCAATACACTTCGCATGGGAGAATTCTGTTGTATGTGAATGGGTGCCTATATGAGTGGTGCTTAGATTTAACATTTGTAAAGTTTAATGTTAAAGGGACATGAAACCCAAAAATGTTCTTTCATGGTTTAGGTAAAACATACAATTTTAAAAACGTTTCCAGTTTACTTCTGCATTTTGCTTAATTCTCTTGATATCATTTGTTGAAGGAGAAGCAATGCACTACTGTTTTCTAACTAAACACATGGGTGAGCCAATGACAATTGTTATATATCTTCAGCCACCAATCAGCAGCAAGAACCTAGGTTCTTTGCTGCTTCTGAGCTTACTAGTCAGCAAAGGATAACACCTGGTCAGCAAAGGATAAACAAGATAAGGAAGAAATTAAATAATAGAAGTAAATTGGAAAGTTATTTAAAATTGTATGCTCTGTCTGAATCATGGAAGAAAAAAATTGGGGTTTCCTGTCCCTTTAAAAACCAGAAAATATTGAGGGCAAGATAAAAAGTGGAGTGTTATTTAACACTCCCGCTCAAGCATTAACTACACTAGAAAGTAAGCTTTTTGCGTGCATCGGGTTGCACTCATATTACAAGTTGAAAGTAAAAAGTTACCTCTCACACGCTAACCTGACGAGAGTAAAAAAGTGAAATTTACAATATCATGTGATAACCTATTCCCCATAGAACTCAATGGAGCAAGAAAATGGAAAAAAAAACTAACACTCTACTCATGCGCAAACACAAGTGTACTAACCAGATATGAAAATAAGAATTTCACATACAGTCCACATGTAGCAGAATATGTTCTATATATTATATAAATACATATTTCTGCATATGTTTTGATGTTTTTATTTGTGTATATATGTCTGTAAGTACATATATACACATATAAATACATATGTACACATATCTAGACATATATATATATATTATATATATATATATATATTAATTATATATATATATTATATAAATATATATATATACACCACACATACATATACATCTTTAGAGATGTATATTTATGTATCTCTATGTTTAAGCCCTTTGTCTGCTTTTTCTCCTAACACCTGAGACCTCATATCTTGGAGCCCTTATAACTGTACTTTTGAATGTATTTCTGATATGTTTTGTGACCGTTTTTTGTTTTGCGTTTACTGTGTGAGACATCATGTGTTGGAACATCATGTGACTAATAGCGGATTTAATGGATGAAATGCTAATGAAACTATATATCAAGCAATGGTCCATTAATTTTATTACTATAAGAAAGCCCCTCAGAAACCCCACGAGCGCCTGTGAATCTATCCTCTTTCTGTATTTTCAAATCAGATATCAGGGTATCACTGTGTTCATGGTGATGATCTGGTAGCCATCTTAGCATGTAACCTCTCTTTTAAAAAGGGGCCTTTTCCTTCAGTAGAGGATTGCTATAGGAGGGTCCTATAGTTGCATTTATAGCTCAAAGCACTCTAAAAGTCAAAGAGAAAACCTTTTTTCTTTTTAATAGTAAATATTCCTGTGGTTAATAAGCCAACTTTCGGCAGATTATGAGTTTTGCGTTATGAGCGGCTCGGTTAATAATTTGCAAGTTATTTCCACCTCTCACCTCCCTATAGCGCTGCTATTACAGGTTTGCAAAAACCCAGCGTTATCAGGCAATAAGGCAGCGTTGAGCTCCATACCACACACAAATACCAGTGCTGCTTTGAGCTGGTTTTACGTGCTCGTGCACGATTTTCCCCATAGACATCAATGGGGAGAGCCGGCTAAAAAAAAAGCCTAACACCTGCAATAAAGGAGTGTAAAGCTCCGTAACGCAACCCCATTGATTCCTATGGGGGAAAGAAAATTTATGTTTACACCTAGCACCCTAACATAACCCCAAGTCTAAAACACACCTAATCTGCCGCCCCGACAATCGCCACCAACCTACATTACACTTATTAAACCCCTATCTGCCGCCCCCCGACATCGCCGCCACCTACATTACACTATTAACCCCTAATGTGCCGCCCCCAACATCACCGACACCTACATTACACTTACTAACCCCTAATAGCGCCGCTCCCGAAATCGCAGATACCTGCATTACACTTATTAACCCCTAATCTGCCGCTCCTGACATCACCGACACCTACCTACACTTATTAACCCCTAATCTGCTGTCCCCCAATGTCGTCGCTACCTACATTACACTTATTAACCCCTAATCTGCTGCCCCCAATGCCGTCGCTACTACCTACACTTATTAACCACTAATCTGCCACCCCCAACGTCGCCGCCACTATACTAAAGTTATTAACCCCTAAACCTAACCCTAAGTCTAACCCTAACAACCACTAACTTTAATATAATTAAAATAAATCTAAATAAAAATGGCAATAATAGCTAAATACATTTCCTATTTAAAACTAAATACTTACCTGTAAAATAAACCCTAAACTAGCTATACAATATAACCAATAGTTACATTGTAGCTAGCTTAGGTTTTATTTTTATTTCACAGGCAAGTTTGTATATATTTTAACTAGGTAGACTAGTTAGTAAATAGTAATTTAACTATTTACTATACTACCTAGTTAAAATAAATACAAACTTACCTGTAACATAAAACCGTAACCTCTCTTACACTAACAGCCTAACATTACACTACAATTAAATCAATTACATAATTAAATACAATTAACTAAATTACAGAATTCTATCAGAATTCTATCAGCCAATCGGAATTCAAGGGACGCCATCTTGAATGACGTCCTTTAAAGGAACCTTCATTCTTCAGTAGCCGTCGACAGAAGAGGATGCTCCGTGCCAGATGTCTTGAAGATGGAGCCACTCCGTATTCGGAAGGATGAAGATAGAAGATGCTGTCTGGATGAAGACTTCTGCATGCCTGGAGGACCACTTCTTGCCGCTTGATGAAGACTTCTCCGGCTTCGTTAAGACTTCTGGCCGCTTGGATGAAGACTTCTCCCGGCTTGATGAGGATGGATGTCCGTGTCTTCAAAAACTGTAAGTGGATCTTGGAGGTTAGTGTTAGGTTTTTTTAAGGGTTTTATTGGGTGGGTTTTATTTTTAGCTTAGGGTTGGTGGGCAATGGAAAAGAGCTAAATGCCCTTTTATGGGCAATTGCCCATCCAAATGCCCTTTTCAAGGCAATGGGGAGCTTAGGTTTTTTTAGATAGGATTTTATTTGGGGGGGTTTGGTTTGTTGTGGGGAGGTAGGGTTTTTTACCCTGTTAGGGGTAAAAAAGCTGATTTCTTTGGGGGCAATGCCCCGCAAAAGGCCCCTTTTAAGGGCTATTGGCAGTTTAGTTTAGGCTAGGGGATTTTTTTATATGTTTTTTGGGGGCTTTTTTATTTTGATAGGGCTATTAGATTAGGTGTAATAAGTTTAAATATTTGATAATTTCTTTTTTATTTTTGTGTAATTTAGTGTTTATTTTTTTGTAATTTAGTTAATTGTATTTAATTAATGTAATTGATTTAATTGTTAGTGTAATGATTAGGTGTTAGTGTAAGACAGGTTTAGGGTTTATTTCACAGGTAAATTTGTATGTTTTTTTTTAACTAGGTAGCTAGTAAGTAGTTTAATAACTATTTACTAACTATTCTACCTAGTTAAAATAAATACAATACTTGCCTGTGAAATAAAAATAAAACCTAAGCTAGCTACAATGTAACTATTAGTTATATGTAGCTAGCTTAGGGTTTATTTTACAGGTAAGTGTTGCGTTTTAAATAGGAATTATATAGTTAATGATAGTAATTTTTATTTAGATTTATTTTAATTATATTAAAGTTAGGGGTGTTAGGGTTAGACTTAGGTTTAGGGGTTAATACTTTAGTATAGTGGCGGCGGTTGACGTTGGGGGGGCGGCTATATTAGGGGTTTAATAATATTTAACTAGTGTTTGCGATGTGGGAGTGCAGCAGTTTAGGGGTTAATATGTTTATTATAGCGAGGGCGATGTCCGGAATGGCAGATTAGGGGTTAATAATTTTATTTTAGTGTTTGCGATGGGGCTCGGTTTAGGGGTTAATAGGTCGTTTATGAGTGTTAGTGTACTTTTTAGCACTTTAGTTATGTGTTTTTTATTCTATAGCTTTGTAATGTAAAACCCATAACTACTGATGGCGGTAAGAATCTTGACGGTATAGGGTGTAGGGGTACCACTCACTTTTTGGTCTCTCAGGCAAAACTCGTAATACCGGCGGTATGGAAGTCCCATTGAAAAAGGTGCGGTAGTTACGTTGCGTTACGGCCAAAAAAGTGTGCAGTACACCTATACCTGCAAGACTCGTAATACCAGCGGAAGTGAAAAAGCAGCGTTATGAGGCTTTTTCACTCATAACGCAAAACTCGTAACCTAGCCGTTTGTTTCTGGGATGTGTCCCTATCAGCTAGTAAGCAATAGATACCTAGGTATCAGCTCATATCATGTTAGATTCAATTATAAATATACTTTACATAAGCTTTTTGTTCATGCAGCAAAATTATTTTCATATGTTTAACTGCTTCACTTTCATATGATCTTTAGCTATCGATGTACTCTCTCAAACCTCACAAACTCCCTTTTCCTCTTTTAGGCCATCATCTCCTTACTTGCCACATCACAACCCTCCCTACAACTCTTCCTTTTACCCCTCACACCAAACTTCACAGGGCACAGGAGCATTGTCATAAGATCAGCAACAGCTCGCTAGCTCTCTCAAAATCTCTCCTCTCTTCCATCTCGCTCCTTTTCCTGCCCTGACAAATCTGCCACTATATTTCCACCTTTGCATCGGTCCTTGACAATCTGGCCCCTCATACCATAGCTTGGAAATCACACACATCGTCAGCCTTGTCCAACTCCTCTGACAGGGGTACCTATGCAGATGTTCCCGTACGTGCTTAGCAACACTGGAGAAAATCTCAGAGTTTCAGCTGACTTTCTGTCAGGGTGCCAGGAATCAGACTGAGAAGTGCAAAATAATCACACCTTTATTAATAGCAAAAAATAATAAAAAGTCCACAAGTCAAATAACAAGCCAGGAGTCAAAACCAGAGCTGGTATTCAGACGAGCTGAGTCAGGAACAAGGAGAACAGCAGAGGTCAAGAACAAGCCCAGGGATCAGGGAACCAGGAGGGACATCAGACAGCCAGGTAATAAACTGGAACTCACAAACAGGTCTGAGACAACGCAAGGGCAAAGCAAAACCTGAACAGAGGCCCTTTAAATAATAAGTGATGACATCACAATTCTGAGACTGCAACCTGTCTCACATGGATGATGTACACCAGTCTGGCCATAAAAGGGCATGCAGCAAATGATCAGCATCACACACTATGCACCAGAGTCAGCAAGACAGGTGAGTAAAATGGCTGCCAAGCAGCACATGGCAAACAAAGCAGGGAAAAACCTGACACTTTCTTCAATGCAAGTTCATCTTGAACTCCTACTATTCTGCCCTTAATTCTTTGTAAGCATTATTAATTCTCTACTCTTATCGCTACTTTTTTTCAAACCCAAAACATCTTTTCTCCACTTTCAAAACATCTTCTCCGCCAACCCCCACTCCTAATACAAAATCTCTCTCAGCTCAAGATTTTGCTAGCCACTTCAATAACAAAATCGACTCTATCAGAAACAAAATTAGCTGCCAACACACTACCAGTCTCCCACCAACCCCAAAAGCTCGCTATCATGCAAAACCCACATAGCCATAAAATTTAGCTATTTTGCCCCTGTTACTGAGGAAGAAGTTTCTGCCCTTTATATTGTCCTCTCACCTCACTACCTGTTCCTTTGGACCCCATCCCATCATAGCTACTCTACTCCTTCTCTTCTACCCTTGCCCCTATACTCACACACATTTTCATCCTCTCCCTCAGCACGGGTATATTTCCCTCATTCTAAAACATGCACGTCGTCACACCTATCCTTAAAAAACCCTCTCTTTAATCCAACCTCACCATCCAACTACCGACCTATTACTCTACTCCCTCTTGCCTCAGAAGCTTTTTGAAAAGCTGGTATATGCACGTCTATCCCATAACCTTACATAAACTCCCTCTTTGAGGCAGCTGCAATCTGGATTTCACTCCCATCACTCCACAGAGACAGCAATTGTCATGTTACCAACAACCTACTTATAGCAAAATTGAAAGGCCACTTCTATCAGTCGTTCTCATATCTCATCCTGGATGTTGCTCTCAATACATTAAAGGGATACTAAACCCAAAAAATGTATTTCATGATTCAGATAGAGAATACAATTTTAAACAATATTCCAATTTACTTCTATTATCTAATTTGCTTCATTCTTTAGATATCCTTTGTTAAAAGAAATAGCAATTCACATGGGTGAGGCCAATCAGACGAGGCATCTATGTGCAGCAACCAATCAGGCAGTTACTGAGGCTATCTAGATATGCTTTTCAGCAAAGTATATCAAGAGAATGAAGCACATTAGACAATAAAAGTAAATTAAAAAGTTGTTTTAAAATGGCATGCTCTCTCTAAATCATGAAAGAAAAAAATTGGGTTTAATTTCCCTTTAAGCTAAATCTCTCCAAAACTGAGCTCCTTATTTTACACTTCTTCAAAAATCTCCACCCCCTATTTGTGTTGAAAACTCCATCATTACCACTACCCCGCATTCCCGATGTCTTGTGGTCACACTTTACACAGATCTTGCTTTCACTCCTTACATTCAGTCCTTGGCTAAAGCCTGCCGCTTCCAACCTTAAAACATGTCATGGGATATTTCCCTATCAGATTAATCCTGACCAGTAGTCTACTTATCCCAAAGTCAAGGGGCAGATAAGGAAATATCCCAGAAAAAAAAAAAGAGTAAATGAGGAGCAATCCAATACTCAGAGTAGTAATGAGAGAAACAGATAAATGGTCCCATGCAGGCAGGAATAAACACTAGGAAGACAGTCCAATCCTTCACGGTAACCAAAGGGGTTAAGCAGAGAGAGGTCAGAGGGAGGCAGAGATCAAATACCAGGCAGACAGTCTAATCCTTCATAGGGACTAAAGGGTGTTAAGCAGAGAGATGTCAGAAGCAGGCAGAGGTCAATACCTCAGGCAGACAGTCCAATCCTTCAAGGTACCAAAGGGGTTAAGCAGAGAGGGGTGTCCGCAAAAAGCAGAGTTCAGCAGCAATTAGGCAATCCAATAACACTTCAGTTCAGGGGTTAAACAGGAGAGTGGTCAGAGACAAGCAGAGTTCAGCAGCAATTGGGCAATCCAGATAACACAGCAGGTCAGGAAGATAGCACCCATGGAGCACAAGACTAACCTATAATTGGGCAATGAAGTAGGTAAAGGATGTTCTTACATAGGGCCAGCGTTTGCGCCAAGGAAGTACGTCCAGGAGTGCTCAGAGCTGTGGTGATGTCACAGTTAGTGCGCCCAGAGCACCACCACGTCCATGGCAATGGCCATGGCAACAGAAAGTTAGCCACCATCGTCCGTGGCAACGCCACAATGGAACGGAGCGGCGTGACAACAAATCTCTAAAATTAGACATTTCCCTATACAAGACACAACTAAGATTTTAATCCACTCTCTCATCCTTTCCCACCTTGACTACTGCAACTGCACCCTCTCTGGTCTCCCTAGCTCCTGCCTAGTTCCTTTACAATCCATAATAAATGCCTCTGCCAGGCTCATCTTCCTTACACGTCGCTCTTCATCTCCTGCTTCTCTGTGCCATCCCTTCACTGGCTTCCTCTTGCCTCCAGATTAAACACAAAATTCTGACACTGACATACAAAGCCCTCAACTGCACTGCTCCCCCCTATTATCTCAACCTTGTCTCCAGATACTCTTCCTCCTGTCCCCTTCGCTCTGATATCAATCTTCTACTCTAATCCTCTCTTGTTACCACTTCACATTCCCTTTTACAGGACTTCTCCAGACTGGCTCCCATCTTGTGGAAGTCTCTGCCTCACTCCACAAGACTCTCCCCTAGTAATGAAAGCTTCAAGCACTCCCTAAGACTCTACTGTTCAGGGATGCATACAACCTACACTAACCTTTCCTAACTCCATTGATATCCCCTTAAACCCCTTAGCATGTAAGCCTATGAGCCCAGCTGTCCTGTAGATCACCTTCATATAGCCAACTAGAACAGTGCAACTCTGACAGGAACCCCTCTACCCATTTGATCCCTATGCTGTACACAGCTTGTATTTATAGCGCTGTGGAAACTGTTGGCTCTCTACAAATACTGATGATGATGATATAATAATAATAATATATCATTGTACAGTTAAGTATCCATTTAAAAAAGCAGTCTTTATAAAACTACTTTATACTATAAAATGAATTGCTATAGTTTGCTGGGGTCTGTACAATAAAAGAACGTTTACTGACTTTTAAGTCCCTTTAATGGTTTCTTTGTATAATTCTGTCCTTTAGTTTTTTCTAGCACTTTTGCCTGCACAGGATTGTGAATGCATATCCCCTGTCATTGTATACAAATTGAATGTGGCGCAAGGTGACACTCTAGAAATAAAGAATGAAAATAATGAGTAATATAGCCGAGCTTACTGACATAGAAGCATAATTTCAGAAAATATACGTGGCTCTCAGCATTAGCTGCCAAAATGGAACCTTCACTGCAACATTATGTAGTGATTCGTTTCTATAACATTTGAGCGAGCCATTAATTTTTACAAGAGCACTCCTTTAAAAAAATAGAAAATAATTGCTACATTGATGTACAATTAACAAATATAATTATAGTATTTTATCTACAAATATCTTAAAGCTATAAAATATCAGCTTATATTGTTTAGCACTGCAGTAAGCGCAATTTGACATGGGGTAACTAAGATACAGTTAGGTTTCCTCTTTCAAATAATTATTCTACACATATTTCTTTCAACTTTTATTTCAATGCTATTAAAGTCAATATTTTATGTTACCTGCTCCATCTTTTTCTTATCATAACATGTAATGAGTTTAATAGGAAGTTTCTTATGGTTTATGTATCTCACATTTCAGTGTAAAACATGTGACAAATATCCATTCAATATTAAAGAAATAAATAGCTAAAAATAAGAGAGGCTTGTTTTGCAATATCAACACATAGGAGAAATTGAAAAAATAAATCTGAAAAAGCCTTAAAACATCTATAAAAAAATAACAACAAGACCTCGCCAAAGAAGACAGAAAACCCTCAATAATATCAAATGCAATTATTTATATATAAAAAGACACCATTTATGCACTTTTAATATATAAATGTAATTATTAAAAATATATTACAAATGTTTGTTAGACTGTTATTTTATTAGGCTTCATTATATAGGAGTGCATAATGACAATAGGTTCATTTTTATATCTCAATATATAAGAAAGTTTCTAATTAATGGCAAAAATACCAGAACCTGATCCAAACCAGAGAAAATCTGGCAAGTTCCTCTATAACAATTGTTCTCACAAGAAAATCTGCAAGTTCCTCTATAACAATTGTTCTCAATCGAGTAAAATTAATTGTCTTGAAGGTTGTAAAAGAATATTACCCCTTGAATCTTAGTGACTCACCATAACTTGATCATCAGATTTTAAAAAGACCATAGGGCCGATTTAGTGATGTAGCGGATCATGTCCACTGCACATCGATAAATGCAGACAGCGTATGAAATGCTTGTGCAATGCCATCCCCTGCACATTTGCGGCCCATCGGTCGCTAGCAGGGAGTGTCAATCAACCGATCGTACAACCGCTGCTTCTTAACTTCTGCTTCAGGCGGACCTGAAGCGGAGTGGGTCAGAAGTAGCATCTGCTGCTTCATAAATTGACCCCCATGCGAGTCCAAAATAATTAACACAAAAATTCCAGGCTACAAACTAGTAAAGAAGCAAGGCCAATATGTCTCGACTATTCTAGTAGGCTTCCTAAGCACACCCCCCACAGAACACAGGTTTACTCTCCAATAAGATGAGTTAAAACAACATCAAACCCAAATATTTTCTTTTCAAATAGAGTATGTCAATTTTTTTTTTTTAAATATCTCTTTATTCATTTTAATTTTTAAACAAACATATTCAGAAAACAGAAAAACAGAAATACATTATACATTTATATAAAAAGGCTTTACCTTATAGAAGACAGTACCACTTCATGATAAATACAAAACAGAGAAATGGAAAAAAATCTAAATCATATTTACTCCCTTAAAAAGAGAAGTAAAACATTAAACTATGTCAGTTCATGTTTTATACTATACAGAAGTTCTCTTCTTAATGGTGCAATTCTGCCTTATTGCAATAAAAGGAGGGGGAGAAAAAAAATAGGGGAGGGGGGTAGCGAGGGAAAGGAGAGAGAGTTGGCTTACCAGATTCCTAATAAGACTATTTCCGAATTCTGAAATGGAAAAAATCAAATAATTTCTCCAGGAGGTAGACTTTTATATAAAAGGGGGACCATTTTTTGGAAAACAAGATATCATTTTAATTTCCTACGATACTGGGAAATATCACCTTTTTTCCAGTGCCGATAAATTAAGTTCCTAGTTGTAAAGAATAATCATATTAACAATTTTTTTTATAGTGTTGATTTTGGCTTCCCTCCCATCAGAAAATAATATGTGGTAGAGAAAGGCCAGTGTACGGCAGCTTTCAGAACATTAATAATCCAATATTACATTTTCTGCCACATTTGTCTGGATCTGGAACATGCCCATAGCATATGAACAAGATCAGCATGCAAGAAGTGAACATTTTGGACAAACATTAAACTTAACCTTCCCCATCTTTATTCCCTTGTGTGGGTAAAATAAGTCCTTTAAAGGTAATTTAACATTGGAATCTTTCCAAATTGAGGATAGTGCAGTTCGTGGAAACTAGTGAAATAGATCTTTGAATCTTTCCTGATCAGTATAATTTGCGGTTTTAGAACGATTCCACTGTTGAGATAATTCTAGGAGATTAAGATCTCCTCTTTTTGAAAGCGTTAGTTGATACCATAATGAGATATATATATTGCCATTCCTAACTAAAGGGAACCATTTTTCAAAAAGTCCCCAGGACCAATTCCATCCATGTTCTATAGCTAGGTATAAAGATGGAATGGTCTGACTTGTAAGTAGGCAAATAAGTATTTATTAGAGAGATTAAAATCTGTGCTCAATGTGTCAAAAGATTTGACTGATTATATTCCTAAATCTACCAACTGAGAAACCTTGTTTAAACCCAAATGACCCCATCTTTGAAATAAAGCAGATTGATAGCCTAGTTGAAATTCTGGGTTACCTAAAATGGTTTGGAATTTAGGGATATGCGGATTAATTCCTATCATTGTAAGCAGCTTCTAAAGTACTTGTATTGATATGAATAGGGGTTTAGTTGATTTATTTATTTGGGTATAGATTTGGATCTACAGTTAATCAATGCAATTGGAGAAAATGAGTAGGCTATGCTATGTTCAAGTGCATTGTTTGTAAAATATCTGTCTCCAAGATCAAATCTATAGAGTCGCAGATTGGGAAATGCCATACCTCTGATTTTTTTGGTAGGAATAATGCTGCGTAGTGAAACATTTAATTCTCTTATATCTTTTGCTTTCAACATAACAGGGGTAATTTTGAAGAACATATAAACTTTTGGCAGAGGAATCATTTTGAACAAAGCAATCCTTTGCGCAATAGAAAGCGCAAGGTTCTGCCAGTTTTACATATACTCTTTAGTTTTATCAGAACAGGAGGATGTTGAGATATAGCCAAGTTTGCCGGTTGAACGGAGATATAAATACCCAGATATTTAAAGACCTTTATACTGTTTTAAAGGGAATATCAGTTAGAGAATCTGTATTTTTCCTCGGCCATAAAAAACTCTGATTTAGAGGAATTAACTTTATAGCCTGGAAAAAGGAGCCAAAGTGATCAATATTGAGAAAATCTTTAGAATATTAATTTTAGAGTTAGATATATATATAGAAAAATGTTGTCCGGATGTAAAGTGGCAAAATTATAGTTCTACTCGTCTTATCTTGTCTCCATCTTTATAGTTGCCTAATCATGATAGCCCAAGGGCTCGATCGCTATGTCCAGAATAGCAGTGGGTGATAGCGGGCACCCCTGTCCACGTTCCCCTATTAAGGGTTATCTCAGAAGATTCTAAATATAATTGAACAGTTTCGTACAGGGGTAGTTATATAATCTGTTAATATAAATTGACAACATATTCTTTGAAGCAAATCTAGCTAAAGATAGTTAAAAAATATCATGATGAACATGAATCACAGGCTTTTTTCTGCGTCAGTTGATATAATTGCTGCTTCAGGGTAAACAGGAGCCTTCCTTTAGAGATTTGTTTCCCTATTGGAGTTAAAGTGATCAATAGTTGAAATGATCTCTCTAATTTTAGCTGTTGAATTTTCGTTTATGAATAAAAACCTGCCTGATCTTTGTGTAAGATGTTAAAATAATGCAGATTGTAATCTAGAAGCTAAAATAGAGGTTAATAGTTTATAGTCCATATTAAGGAGTGCTATGGATCTATAGGTTTCTGGGGATCCTACCCAGATTTCAATATTAGCGTTGTAAAAGAAGCTGTAAAGTAAGGCAAAATAGGCCTAGTTTTAGTATAATAATGGTTATAAAGATTCTCGAGATGGGGAACTATCAATTGTACAAGAATTTTATAGAATTTATTTGGCAACGCATCTGGGCCAGGTGCTTTATTTAAAGGTAAATTTTGAATCACTTTAATGATTCAAAGTCCACTAGGAGGAGGCATAAACAAGACAATGGATCTTTAAACACTTCCACTCTCCCACAATATCTTAGTCATGCATATAGCCAAGTAGAGGAGGAAAGTTAAAAGCAGCCTCTGAAGAAGCAAACATTTAAAAATGATAAAACTTTGTAAAGGTATGCAAAAGAGACCAGGGAGGCCTCATTACAAATCTGGTTTATAGAGGCTTTATTACAAAAGGCCCCAAAAGTAGCAACTGCATGAGTCTGTAAATGCATGTATACATCTGACACTGTGGGGCTTGGATAGGAGTCTGAAAATCAGCACATTTTCTTAAAAAAAATAAGCAAAACTATACATTGTTACAAAAACACTCCCCAGATAGGCTATATAAATGGATAATTTACAAAACATTTATGCAAAGAAAAATCTAGTAATACAACATCCCTTTAAGGTATCTATCCCCTTATCAGATAAACTTCTTTTAGCCAAAATAAGGATTTCAATAGAGGTTTGAAATATTGAGTGTAAAAGGGACCTTGAGATGTCTCCTGTGAGAGGTAGCAGCCGGTGGGCAAGAGGACATTTGAATCAGGTCTGCCAATCCAAGCCCTGCAAGGCTATGCTGGAGCTATCCGTATTACTGAAGCTCATTCTTGCTATACCTCTAGGTAGCAACACAAATGGAAGAAATATCTATATCAGATTGAATGATCATGGAGCTACTTGGTTATCTATCAGATCTGCCTGAGGATCCTGAGACCTGGCACAGTATTGGGGAAGCTTTTGATTTAGATTAGATGACATAAGGTCTATTTCTGGAAAACTCCAACCTCCTGGGTGAAGGTGTAGCGATTGAGATAGTCCAATTCACAGGTGTGCGCTCCTGTAAATCAGACTATGGTGGCACTCCGTCCATCAAATTATTTAGGACACTTCCTTCATTGCAGTCGGAAAACACTAGCCCCCTCACAATGGGTGATAAGGTAGTTGACCAGACCACAAGTATGTTAAGTGATAACAGTAAGCACAATATTAACATACAGCTAGATTACAAGTTTTGCGTTGCGGCTTGTAACGCTGAAATATGGCATTTTCAGCTTTAAAACAGCACCACAGCCAGGAGCCAAACTACAGGGGGTGCAGAGTACGCAACTGCGACTGGGCCCCTGAGGGTGGGGGCCCACCTTAAAAAAAACTTTTTTTAAAAAAATAAGAAACGTTGACCCTGCCACTACCTGCATCTGACATCATCATGTGAGTGTGACATGATGCTTCACTAGTGTCTCTGACTGCAGGGGTTAGTGTTTCTGTTTTACCCATTGGTGTTTGTGTGTTTGTGTGTGTGTATGTGTGTGTGTATTTGACTGTGTGTATTTAGCATGTGTGTGTGTATATGTTTGTGGAAGCAGCAAATTACAGACCTTGTTACTACAGCATGGAGGTGCGGGGGGTTAACAGTGTCACATTACAGTACCACTATATACAGTACGGGGGGGCTGGACCATGTCACTGACTACTGTGGTCACTTTATAAAGTCTGGGGCAGGTAGGGTCAGGCCCAGCCATCTCACCTGGCAGATTACAGACTGTGGCCACTAACTCACTATATACAGTACTGGTGGGTTAAACAATGTCCACTATATTACAGTAATAGGAGGTCAGACCATCTCACAGACTGTGGGCACAGTGTACCTCCTTTTGCAGACATGTAATCTGATTCACATTTTTTTTCTGTGTTAAATGTAAAAAAAAATAATAATAGATAAGTATCAAAGTCACCTTTTTTTGTGGGGGGGGGGGGCATCTTAGATTCTTGCACCTGAGCCCTGTGGTTTTCTAGTTGCGCCTCTGACCGCCGCTATTACAAGTTTTGTCGGTAACCACACACCTTTAGCCTGTACCGCAATGTCAGTCCCGCACACGTAAAAATGACGTATTTTTATGGGATTCCCATAATGCCGGTATTACGAGTTTTTGCGTGAGGCTAAAAAGTGAGCGTTATAGCCTAAAACAACAAGATCCGTACCGCCATCTTAAGTCAGTAGTTATGAGTTTTACGTTACAAAGCTGTACCATAAAACTCATAAACTAAACTGCTACAAAAGTACACTAAACACCCATAAACTACCTATTAACCCATAAACCAAAGGACTCCCACATCACAAACACTATAATACATTTATTAATCCCTAATCTGCCGCTCCCGACATCGCCGGCATTAAAAAAATGTATTAACCCCTATTCTGCCGCTCCTCGATACCACCACTATACTAAAGTTATTAACCCCTAAACCGCCGCCCTCCTGCATCAAAAACACTATTAAGATATTATTAACCCCTAATCTGCCGTCCGCCAACACCGCCGCTATAATAAACCTATTAATAACTATTTTACTAACTAGTCTACCTAGTTAAAATAAATAAATACGTACCTGTGAAATAAAAAATAAACCTAAGCTAGCTACAACTATCAGTTATATTGTAGCTAGCTTAGGTTTTATTTCACAGGTAAGTTTTAAATAGGTATTATTTAGTTAATAATTGTAAATTTAATTTAGATCTAATTATGTTAAAGTTAGGGGGGTTAGGGATAGGTTTAGGGTTTAATATAGTTAAATTAGCTTGTTGCAATGTGTGGGGGGGGGGGGGCTGGTGGTTTAGGGGTTTAATAGTGTCAGGGATTTCTCACTGTCCTGATTGGTCAATTCTCTTTTTAAACAGGTGTTCACACAAGACACCTTGCTCAGTATTTTGGAAACCTAGCCTGAGTTAGGTGTAATACAAGTCTTATTATTCTTCCTGAGATTTATTTAATCAAACTGATACCTGTTTCCTTCCTATTCACAGCAACAAGACTTAATGCCCAGAAAAGGATTCACTCAAAAACACTCTCCTACGAGACTGGGATTTACAAGCAGCACAGAGTCATTACATATTGCTCCTGCACCGAGATTGTCCTGAAGCCCTCTCTACCAGTGAGGTAATTTGCTAAAGTTGTTAGTAATCTCTGTTGTTTCCGTTACTAGTATACTCCACTAAACCTCATCGGCTTTGGATCTCTGATCAGCTGTAGCACCGGACCGACGATACGTCACTTCCTGTCTCCTCTCTCTGTGTCCGTGAGCGCACTACAGCTGAGGACTCATAGAAGCAGGTTTGATACTGGAGAAGCACGCTTACAAGCAAAGGTACAATTAGGATATTTCTAAAGTCTACATTAACTTTGTTAAGTCTGTGCACAGCTTGATACTTGCTGCCATAACTGTTTAAACCACACTGTGTCAGGGACTCATTCCAGCATCATTGTAATAGCCTCTACAGGATAAGGTTCAGTGGGTTCTGATAAATCAGAGTTTGTCTAAACGCCACATTTAAAGTTTCAGTGAAGTTTCCATACTCTGTCTGTTAGAACCTTAGGAGTGCTAATGACTTTTCCTATTTTCAACTGTACTTACTGTGTAAAGTCTATTATACAGTATCAAAGTAAAACTTATTAAATATCACTATAAAATAGGATCCCCTCTTACCATAGAGGATCCAGTGAAGTTAGTGAAAACAAATCCATTTTTATTTTTGCAACCTGCAGTTGTGTTCCACATTTCCAGTTGTATTGTTATATAATACTGAGCCCGAAAGCATTATGGAACCAGCAGAGTTGCCACAGATTGTTTTCAATTTATCTCAAAAGTAGATCAGTTAGCACAAGAGGCTACATGACCTACAAGTGGAAAACGTAGCTTTAAGGATTGTAATAAGGGATTCATTGCTGTTAAAGCTAATCAGTTGGAATGTTAGCAGAACCCCAAGTTCCCTGCCAGATACATTTTCTGGGAACCTATAGGCAATTTAAAAATGATTGTCATCTGCTTTTTTTAATGAAACCTCGCACTTACCCCACTGAGAGAGTAAAAGTCCTAACGACCATTTCCTTCCTCAGAGGGGAACCCAGGAATTGGGCAGACCGGTTCTTTGAAACCGACGACTCCATTCTAGGGTCCTTGGATGCATTCTTCTCAGCAATGAATGAATTGTTCCAGGACACTGATATACAACTCACCGCAGAAACCTCCATGAGGGGTCTCAAACAAGGCAAGTGGCCTGTGGAGGAGTATATAACAGATTTTAAGCAATTCACTTCTGAATCGCTCTGGAGCCCCATCGCTCTGCGAAATCAGTTTCCTTTAGGGCCTCTCAGAGCTGCTTAAAGACGAATTCGCTCGGGTTGAGTTGCCTAAAACCCTGGTTGACTTTATGCGTGTGGCCACCCAGATCGATCACCGCATACGAGAGAGAAAGGCAGAACGATATACAACTGACATAAAGGTTAAAAGTAATCTGACATCAACAGCTAACAGCTCCTATACCCACCCCAAACCTCAGACTGAGGCTATGGAGATTGGAATCCTAAGGGGTCCTCTCAGTCCAGAGGAAAAGCTTTGACGTAAGATAAAAAACCTTTGTATGTACTGCGGTAGTCCATCACATACTGTCCAGGACTGCGCAGTTCTGATGAAAACCAAGAAATGTAAGTCACATATAATATTCACCTCTCTACTCTCTCTACCTAGACCAAAAACTTCTTACTGTACCTTGTCTCTTTCCCTGCAGCTGGATCAAAATCGTCTGATGCTTGACAATGCCATAATTGATTTGGGTGCATCAGGGAACTACATCAATGAACACTACTATCTAACTAACAAAATTCCCCTGATAACAAAGAAAGTCCCTATACCTATCAAGGTCATAGATGGATCCCCTATGATCTCAGGTCCTATTACTCAAGAGACAGTACCAATGTTTGCTAATATATCTGGACATATTGAAATGTTATCCTTTGATGTTTTACCCTCTCCTCATTTTACTTTAGTTCTAGGTTTGAAGTGGCTTAAACTTCACAAACCTTCTATTGTTTGGTCCCCATTTAAAATAAATTTTATTTCAGATTATTGCAGAGAAACCTGTTTCCGTGATCATTTAATGTTACACATTAACCCTCAAATCGATGATCTACCTACAGAATACAAAGATTTTCTGGATGTCTTCAGCAAAACAGAGGCTGAGAATTTGCCCCCACATAGGCTCTACAATTGCTCCATAGAGCTCCAACCTGGTGCCAGAATACCATATGGTCATTTGTATCCATTAAGTCATCCAGAACTGGAACACTTGAAAGATTATTTGGAGGAGAATCTAAGGAAGGGCTTCATCAGAAGTTCCACTTCCCCTGATGGTGCAGGAATATTTTTTCGTCCGTAATAAAGATTCCAGCCTCAGACCCATAATAGATTACCTCGAACTCAACAAATGCACGATTAAAAATCGCTATCCGTTACCCCTCATCCCGGAGATGATCGAAAGACTCTCTGAAGCAACCATCTTTTCCAAATTAGACCTGAGAGGGGCCTACAAGCTTATTCGGATAAAGGAAGGCCATGAGTGGCTAACGGCATTTAGGACCAGGTACAGCCTTTTTGAGTACCTGGTAATGACGTTCGGCCTATGTAATGCCCCCACCACATTCCAACACTTCATTAATGATGTGTTTCATGATTTGTTGGATGTGTGCGTAGTCATCTATTTGGACGACATACTTATTTACTCCAGAACTATGGAGGAACACATAAAACACGTTCGTTGGGTTCTCTCTAGACTCAGAGTCCATAAATTATATGCGAAACCTGAGAAATGTAAGTTCCATACTAATCATGTCTCCTTCCTGGGGTATAACATCTCACCCCAAGGTATTCAAATGCAAACGGAAAAGGTTACATCTGTACAAGAATGGCCAGAACCAAAAACGAAGAAGGATTTACAGAGGTTTTTAGGGTTCTCTAACTATTATAGAAAATTCATTAAAAAAAATTCCACAGTGGTAAAACCATTGACAAGATTAACTGGCACTACCTCAGCTTTAATATGGGATTCCGACACCAAAAAGGCATTCAATATGTTGAAAACCAGATTCCTACCGCTCCTATCTTACAATTCCCAAACCCTCAATACCAATATACATTAGAAGTTGATTCTTCTGATTACCCTATCGGAGCAGTTCTATCCCAACAGAGAACCTTAAGAGAACCACTACATCCCATATCGTTCTACTCAAAAATAATGACATCGGCCGAAAGAAACTATGCAATAGGAGATAAAGAGTTGTTGGCAATCCGCCACTCTTTAGAACATTGGCGACACCTCCTCGAAGGAACAAATCTTCCAATCAATATTTATACCGATCATAAGAACTTACAATATCTCCAAAGGAATAAAACACTATCAGCTCGTCAGGTGTGATGGAGCCTTTATTTTGATTGATTCAATTTCAACATCATATACAGGCCTGCAGAGAAAAATGGGAAGGCGGATGCATTATCCTGCATTCCAGACAAACCAGCAGACATCCCCACCAGGACTTCCATTGTTTCACCTGAGTGTTTCATCGGATTGACAACCCCTTTTGTTTCGGAACTCAGAGCCTATTGTAGGACGGTTCCTCTTCCCCTCATGGGAATAAAATTTATCTGCCAACTCATATGAGAATGCAGCTAATAAAGTCCTCACATGATTCTCCACTTGCTGGACACCCAGGTATCCAACGTTCTATGGAACGTATAACACTGAGTTTCTGGTGGCCTGACATGAAAAACAACTATACAAAACTACATTAAAACCTGTAAGGTTTGTGCCACTTCCAAACCTGAGAGGAAAGCACCATATGGTCTCTTAATGCCTCTCCCAGTTCCACAGAGACCCTGGGAACATGTGTCAATGGACTTTATCATCGACGTACCACCATCCAACAAACTACAATTTTCGTCGTCATCGATCTATTCACTAAAATGCCACATTTTGTACCTTATCACAAAGTCCCCACCTGTTCTGAAACAGCTCATCTTTTCATTGACCACATAGTCAAGTTACATGGCATTCCCCCCATCTTGACAACAGATAGGGGAACTCAATTCACTTCAAAATTTTGGACCAAGCTTTGTGAGTTGACTCAAATAGACCACCGTTACACCACAGCTTTTCACACACAGACCAACGGGCAAGCTGAGAGACTAAACCAATGGCTTGACCATTACCTCAGATGTTACTGTTCATATCATCAAACGGACTGGCTGAAATTTCTATTGATGGCTGAGTATGCGTACAATAACTCTGTCAACTCCTCTACAACGATTACACCGTTTTTCGCAAACTATGCATATCACCCAGATTTCACTATGTCAACAAAGGGATCACCTGACTCTCCGTTAGTTGATGATATATGTAACGCCCTGCAAGAAAATTTCAAATATATTAAAGAAAACATCTTAAACGCTCAACATACTCAAAAACATTACTATGATCTCCGAAGAAGGAAACCACCTGTATATGCCATAGGAGACAGTGGCCCCTAGTTATCAAGCCGTCAACCTCAAATACGCTGGAATTCCGCAGCGTATTTGTGGCGAGGCTGATTTGCCTTAGTTATCAAGCCCTGCTGCCCGGCAAAAGTAGAATATAGTGACGAAAGCTTCGATCCGCCGGACACAGTCCGACACAGATCGATTCTTACGTCACTCCAGATGTTCCGAACGCAAGTTCGGCACAATCTGACTACTTTTGCTAGTTATCAAATGACTAGCAGGAACGCTCTGCACTTTTCAGGCCCAGCGTACCTGGTTTTCAATCCGCTGCCATGGAGGCGGCGGATCCCATAGGAATCAATGGGAGTCTGACCATAGCGAAAGTTCATGTTCGCTGCTGCCCGATATCCCATTGATTCCTATGGGAGATGTCCGCACCTAACAACCTAACATGTACCCCGAGTCTAAACACCCCTAATCTGTCCCCCTCTACACCGCCGCAACTAAATAAATGTATTACCCCCTAAACCCGCCGCTCCCAGAGCCCACCACCACTCTAATAAACTGATTAACCCCTAAACCGCCGCTCCCGGACCCCACCACCACTATAATAAATATGTTAACCCCTAAACCGCCGCTCCCAGAACCTGCCACCACTATAATACATATGTTAACCCCTAAACTGCTGCTCCCGGACCCTGCCGCAACTATAATAAATATGTTAACCCCTAAACCTAAGTCTAACGCTAACCCTAACACCTATCTAACTTAAATATTAATTAAATACATCTAAATAAATATTATTCTTATTAACTAAATTAATCCTATTTAAAACTAAATACTTACCTATAAAATAAACCATAATATAGCTACAATATAACTAATAATTATATTGTAGCTATTTTAGGATTTATTTTTATTTTACAGGCAAATTTCGATTTATTTTAACTAGGTACAATAGCTATTAAATAGTTATTAACTATTTGATAGCTAGGTAGTTAAAATAAAGACAAATTTACCTGTAAAATAAAAACACCTAACACTACACTATCATTAAATAAATTATTCCTATTTAAAACTAAATACTTACCTGTAAAATAAACCCTAAGATAGCTACAATGTAATTAATAATTACATTGTAGCTATTTTAGGATTTATATTTATTTTACAGGTAACTTTGTATTTATTTTAGCTAGTTAGAATAGTTATTAAATAGTTATTAACTATTTAATAACTACCTAGCTAAAAGAAATACATTCATTAAATGAATTAAATCAATTAGCTACAAATAACTACAATTAAATACAATTAAATAAACTAACTAAAGAACAAAAAAAAAAGTTACAAAAAAAAAAAAAAAAGAGTGACCAATCAGCAAGGAGGAAAATATTCATTCCTTAAAGGGACAGTGAGAAATCCCTGACATGACCCCCCTCTCAGGGTCGCTCCCTTATAAGCGCTAAAAGGACCAATCAAGAGTTAGCATACTCACACACCCACAAAACACAGATGTGATAATCAAATCCTAATGTTTAGCTAGAAGGTGTATGGTGTAACCGTTAAACCACTGTTAAGTACAAATGTCAACTAGTATAATCTCTATGTAACAATCATTTGATACAGTACAATAGATGCAAGATTCGTTATACATACTGTTGAGACCATAACCCAAATATACAAAATTGTGATCATTTTGCGAATCTAGCCTCTAAATAAAATGTAGCAACAAATAGTAAATGATGGCTCAATAAATCTTAAGCTAAAATAGTAATATATATACATATAATTGAATTGTTTTAACAGGTAAGTCAAATTGCTAGTCAAGTGTGGAAAGGAATATGGAATTAATAATGAATAGAGATTGTTGGGTCCGATAATATAGAGATTAATGTTTAACAAACAACGCAAAATGATCCTGAAAAGAAAAAAATGTGTTGTCGGAGAAAATGTGATGATGGCGCTAATGTGTTGATGTGATATACTCTATAATAAGTTCACTTATTATAGAGTATATCACATCAACACATTGTAATGATCACTATTTTGTATATTTGGGTTATGGTCTCAACAGTATGTATAACGAATCTTGCATCTATTGTACTGTATCAAATGATTGTTATATAGAGATTATACTAGTTGACATTTGTACTTAACAGTGGTTTAACGGTTACACCATACACCTTCTAGCTAAACATTAGGATTTGATTATCACATCTGTGTTTTGTGGGTGTGTGAGTATGCTAACTATTGATTGGTTCTTTTAGCGCTTATAAGGGAGCAAGGTAGTTCACACATTTATGTAGCCTGATGAAACGGCATTGTAGCCGAGAAACGCGTTGCAAAGCAACTTTTTAAAGTTTTATTAAAGTTTTATATTTGTCCTACCTTGCTCTGAGAAAATTATTCTCCTTCCTAATTCTATTGGGTGTAACAATTATCGGTTCTCTGCTTGCAACTTGGCTCAGAACGATAGTGGCTTGCCTCAAATTGTAACAGCCATTACTCTAGGAAATTTTCTCCCGGCTTCCCGAGGAACAGCTGATCTGACCACTGAGAGTGTGCCGAACGGCTCTAAAAAGTTTCGGCTCGTTTGATATTGCACTGGTTGTGCAATCCCGTATGTGAGTATAGGTCCACCGCTACCTGTTGTATGTCATACTGTGCTTTGGGTAATCTGCACCAAGGGCGTCTTTTTATCTAACATTCCAGATACTCTCCTGCACTTCATGTGACGCGCCCATCACACGTAGCTGTTTGATCCCGAGTGAGTCAGCCGAGCGGCTCTGAAGCTTCAGCTTGCCAGATATTGCACTGTTTGTTCATACACACTTGTGAGTTTTGATTCATTGCTCTCCATCTATATCCCTCTCATGTCCTAGGATTTTCTGCACCAGAGCGCCTCTTCTTTTGTCTTTCTAGGACGAAGTGTACTGTTACCAAATTTTTTTGGAGAGAGCAGCTACCTTTGATGTTCACGGATTGGAGGATCTTCATATTGGGACATGTTTTGGCATTTAATGGACTTATACCCGTCACATACCTTTAAGGGCTTAAATAAGTATATTTAATTAATAGTCCACAATTTTATATTGTTCATTAATTTCCTTTTCTCCAACATAGGTGTGTCCGGTCCACGGCGTCATCCTTACTTGTGGGATATTCTCCTCCCCAACAGGAAATGGCAAAGAGCCCAGCAAAGCTGGTCATATGATCCCTCCTAGGCTCCGCCTACCCCAGTCATTCTCTTTGCCGTTGCACAGGCAACATCTCCACGGAGATGGCTAAGAGTTTTTTTGGTGTTTAAATGTAGTTTTATTCTTCAATCAAGTGTTTGTTATTTTAAAATAGTGCTGGTATGTACTATTTACTCTGAAACAGAAAAGAGAAGAAGATTTCTGTTTGTAAGAGGAAGATGATTTTAGCAAACGTTACTAAAATCGATTGCTGTTTCCACACAGGACTGTTGAGATGAAGTAACTTCAGTTGGGGGAAGCAGTTGACAGACTTTTCTGCCTGAGGTTTGACTGGCCACATTTCTAACAAGACTTTGTAATGCTGGAAGGCTGTCATTTTCCCTATGGGGACCGGTAAGCCATTTTCTTAGATTAAGTAAAAGAATAAAGGCTTTATAAGGGCTTAAAAAACTGGTAGACATTTTTCTGGGCTAAAACGATTACTTTGCTAAGCATATTTGTCAGATTATAGCTCTTTATAGTTATTATAATCTTGGGGATTGTTGTTAAAAAACGGCAGGCACTGTATGGACACCTTTTTCAGATGGGGGCCTTCTCTAGTCATAGGCAGAGCCTCATTTTCGTGCCACTAATGCGCAGTTGTTTTTGGAAGGCAAGGCATGCAGATGCATGTGTGAGGAGCTAAGATCCACTGAAAAAGCTTATAGAAGGCGTCATTTGGTATTGTATTCCCCTCTGGGCTTGGTTGGGTCTCAGCAAAGCAGATTCCTGGGACTGTATCGGGGTTAAAGCTTTCAAATTTGGTGTGCAATACTTTTAAGGCTTTAAGACACTGTGGTGAAATTTGGTGAATTTTGAACAATTGCTTCATGCTTTTTCGCATATTCAGTAATAAAGTGTGTTCTGTTTAAAATTTAAAGTGACAGTAACGGTTTTATTTTAAAACGTTTTTTGTGCTTTGTTGACAAGTTTAAGCCTGTTTAACATGTCTGAACCATCAGATAAACGATGTTCTATATGTATGAAAGCCAATGTGTCTCCCCATTTAAATATATGTGATAATTGTGACATGGTGTCCAAACAAAGTAGGGACAATGATGCCACAGATAATAATAGTGCCCAAGATGATTCTTCAGATGAGGGGAGTAAGCATGGTACTGCATCACCCCCTTCTGTGTCTACACCAGTTTTGCCCACACAAGAGGCCCCTAGTACATCTAGTGCGCCAATACTTATTACTATGCAACAATTAACGGCTGTTATGGATAATTCTATTGCAAATATTTTATCTAAAATGCCTACTTATCAAAGAAAGCGCGATTGCTCTGTTTTAAACACTGAAGAGCAAGAGGACGCTGATGATAACGTTTCTGACATACCCTCACACCAATCTGAAGGGGCCAGGAGGGAGGTTTTGTCTGAGGGAGAAATTTCGGATTCAGGAAAAATTTCTCAGCAAGCTGAACCTGATGTTGTAACATTTAAATTTAAATTAGAACATCTCCGCGCACTGCTTAAGGAGGTATTATCTACTCTGGATGATTGTGACAATTTGGTCATTCCAGAGAAATTATGTAAGATGGACAAGTTCCTAGAGGTTCCGGTGCCCCCCGATGTTTTTCCTATACCCAAGCGGGTGGGGGACATAGTAAACAAGGAATGGGAAAGGCCCGGCATACCTTTTGTTCCTCCCCCTATATTTAAGAAATTATTTCCTATAGTCGACCCCAGAAAGGACTTATGGCAGACAGTCCCTAAGGTCGAGGGGGCGGTCTCTACTCTAAACAAACGCACTACTATTCCCATAGAAGATAGTTGTGCTTTTAAAGATCCTATGGATAAAAAATTAGAGGGTTTGCTTAAAAAGATGTTTGTTCAGCAAGGTTACCTTCTACAACCAATTTCATGCATTGTTCCTGTCACTACGGCAGCGTGTTTCTGGTTCGAAGAACTAGAAAAGTCGCTCAATAAAGAATCTTCGTATGAGGAAGTTATGGACAGAGTTCATGCACTTAAATTGGCTAACTCTTTTATTCTAGATGCCGCTTTGCAATTACCGAGATTAGCGGCAAAAAATTCAGGGTTTGCTATCGTGGCGCGCAGAGCGCTCTGGCTAAAGTCTTGGTCAGCGGATGTGTCTTCCAAGACGAAATTGCTTAACATCCCTTTCAAGGGCAAAACACTGTTTGGTCCTGATTTGAAAGAGATTATTTCAGACATCACCGGAGGAAAGGGCCACGCCCTTCCTCAGGATAGGTCTTTTAAGGCTAGAAATAAGCCTAATTTTCGTCCCTTTCGCAGAAACGGACCAGCCTCTACTTCTACATCCTCTAAGCAAGAGGGTAATACTTCTCAAACCAAACCAGCCTGGAGACCGATGCAAGGCTGGAACAAGGGTAAGCAGGCCAAGAAGCCTGCCACTGCTACCAAAACAGCATGAAGGGATGGCCCCCGATCCGGGACCGGATCTGGTGGGGGGCAGACTTTCTCTCTTTGCTCAGGCCTGGGCAAGAGATGTTCAGGATCCTTGGGCACTAGAAATAGTTTCTCAAGGTTATCTCCTGGAATTCAAGGAACTACCCCCAAGGGGAAGGTTCCACAGGTCTCAATTATCTTCAAACCAAATAAAAAGACAGGCATTCTTACATTGTGTAGAAGACCTGTTAAAGATGGGAGTAATTCATACAGTTCCAATAAGAGAACAAGGGATGGGGTTTTACTCCAACCTGTTCATAGTTCCCAAAAAAGAGGGAACATTCAGACCAATTCTAGATCTCAAGATCCTAAACAAATTTCTCAGGGTTCCATCGTTCAAAATGGAAACCATTCGAACGATCCTTCCTACCATCCAGGAAGGTCAATTTATGACCACGGTGGATTTAAAGGATGCGTACCTACATATTCCTATCCACAAGGAACATCATCAGTTCCTAAGGTTCGCTTTTCTGGACAAGCATTACCAGTTTGTGGCACTTCCATTCGGATTAGCCACTGCTCCGAGAATTTTCACAAAGGTACTAGGGTCCCTTCTAGCGGTTCTAAGACCAAGGGGTATTGCAGTAGTACCGTACTTGGACAACATCCTGATTCAAGCGTCGTCTCTGTCAAAAGCAAAGGCTCATACGGACATCGTCCTAGCCTTTCTCAGATCTCACGGATGGAAAGTGAACATAGAAAAAAGTTCTCTTTCCCCGTCAACAAGAGTTCCCTTCTTGGGAACAATAATAGACTCCTTAGAAATGAGGATTTTTCTGACAGAGGTCAGAAAATCAAAGCTTCTAAGCTCTTGTCAAGTTCTTCATTCTGTTCTTCGTCCTTCCATAGCGCAGTGCATGGAAGTAATAGGATTGATGGTTGCAGCAATGGACATAGTTCCTTTTGCACGAATTCATCTAAGACCATTACAACTGTGCATGCTCAGACAGTGGAATGGGGATTATACAGACTTGTCTCCGACGATTCAAGTAGATCAAAGGACCAGAGATTCACTCCGTTGGTGGCTAATCCTGGACAACCTGTCACAGGGAATGAGCTTCCGCAGACCAGAGTGGGTCATTGTCACGACCGACGCCAGTCTGGTGGGCTGGGGCGCGGTCTGGGAACCCCTGAAAGCTCAGGGTCTATGGTCTCGGGAAGAATCTCTTCTCCCGATAAACATTCTGGAACTGAGAGCGATATTCAATGCTCTCAAAGCTTGGCCTCATCTAGCAAGGGCCAAATTCATAAGGTTTCAATCAGACAACATGACGACAGTTGCATATATCAACCATCAGGGGGGAACAAGGAGTTCCCTGGCAATGGAGGAAGTGACCAAGATAATTCAATGGGCGGAGGACCACTCCTGCCACTTGTCTGCAATCCACATCCCAGGAGTGGAAAATTGGGAAGCGGACATTCCATCCGGGGGAGTGGGAACTCCACCCGGAAATCTTTGCCCAAATAACTCAATTATGGGGCATTCCAGACATGGATCTGATGGCGTCTCGTCAGAACTTCAAGGTTCCTTGTTACGGGTCCAGATCCAGGGATCCCAAGGCGACTCTAGTAGATGCACTAGTAGCACCTTGGACCTTCAACCTAGCTTATGTATTCCCACCGTTTCCTCTCATTCCCAGGCTGGTAGCCAGGATCAACCAGGAGAGGGCTTCGGTGATCTTGATAGCTCCTGCATGGCCACGCAGGACTTGGTATGCAGACCTGGTGAATATGTCATCGGCTCCACCATGGAAGCTACCTTTGAGACAGGACCTTCTTGTTCAAGGTCCATTCGAACATCCAAATCTGGTTTCTCTCCAACTGACTGCTTGGAGATTGAACGCTTGATTTTATCAAAGCGTGGGTTTTCAGATTCTGTAATAGATACTCTGATTCAGGCTAGAAAGCCTGTAACTAGAAAGATTTACCATAAGATATGGAAAAAATATATCTGTTGGTGTGAATCTAAAGGATTCCCATGGAACAAGATAAAAATTCCTAGGATTTTATCCTTTCTACAAGAAGGTTTGGAGAAGGGATTATCTGCAAGTTCTCTGAAGGGACAGATTTCTGCGTTATCTGTTTTACTTCACAAAAGGCTGGCAGCTGTGCCAGACGTTCAAGCGTTTGTTCAGGCTCTGGTTAGAATCAAGACTGTTTACAGACCTTTGACTCCTCCCTGGAGTCTTAATCTAGTTCTTTCAGTTCTTCAAGGGGTTCCGTTTGAACCCTTACATTCCGTAGATATTAAGTTATTATCTTGGAAAGTTTTGTTTTTGGTTGCAATTTCTTCTGCTAGAAGAGTTTCTGAGTTATCTGCTCTGCAGTGTTCTCCGCCCTATCTGGTGTTCCATGCAGATAAGGTGGTTTTGCGTACTAAGCCTGGTTTTCTTCCGAAAGTTGTTTCCAACAAGAATATTAACCAGGAGATAGTTGTACCTTCTTTGTGCCCGAATCCAGTTTCAAAGAAGGAACGTTTGTTACACAATTTGGACGTAGTCCGTGCTCTAAAATTCTATTTAGAGGCCACTAAAGATTTCAGACAAACTTCTTCTTTGTTTGTTGTTTATTCTGGTAAAAGGAGAGGTCAAAAAGCAACTTCTACCTCTCTTTCTTTTTGGCTTAAAAGCATTATCCATTTGGCTTATGAGACTGCCGGACGGCAGCCTCCTGAAAGAATCACAGCTCACTCCACTAGGGCTGTGGCTTCCACATGGGCCTTCAAGAACGAGGCTTCTGTTGACCAGATATGTAAGGCAGCGACTTGGTCTTCACTGCACACACTTTTGCCAAATTTTACAAATTTGATACTTTTGCTTCTTCAGAGGCTATTTTTGGGAGAAAGGTTTTGCAAGCCGTGGTGCCTTCCATTTAGGTGACCTGATTTGCTCCCTCCCTTCATCCGTGTCCTAAAGCTTTGGTATTGGTTCCCACAAGTAAGGATGACGCCGTGGACCGGACACACCTATGTTGGAGAAAACAGAATTTATGCTTACCTGATAAATTACTTTCTCCAACGGTGTGTCCGGTCCACGGCCCCGCCCTGGTTTTTTTAATCAGGTCTGATGAATTATTTTCTCTAACTACAGTCACCACGGTATCATATGGTTTCTCCTATGCATATTTCCTCCTGTACGTCGGTCGAATGACTGGGGTAGGCGGAGCCTAGGAGGGATCATATGACCAGCTTTGCTGGGCTCTTTGCCATTTCCTGTTGGGGAGGAGAATATCCCACAAGTAAGGATGACGCCGTGGACCGGACACACCGTTGGAGAAAGTAATTTATCAGGTAAGCATAAATTCTGTTTTTTTCCCCATTTTTATATATTTTATTTATTTGATATATCTACAAGGCACCTATCATATAAGGTTAAAATCTTTATATACATTTTTATACATATATTATTATATTACATCAGGAATTAGCATGTTATTTGATTTGCTATTTTATAGGGGAGTTACATAAAATAGGCGCACCTTTTCTTATTGGATACACATTTACTCCATCAGTAGTGTGATCTAATTTTTCTCCATTATTTATATCTTAGTGCAGTCTCACCACCTCCAGGGGCACAAGAATGGCTTTTGTCACCTGTGAAGTTGGTAAGCATTATTTTATTGTGGTAGAGGCTAAAAAGTAGTGCAGGTGAGGAGAGGAGGGTGTTAAAGATTTAAGTGTTACTATAGAGCTCTGTACCTGGTCGCACTTTTTTTAATGTAACAGTACACTGAAAATAGTAGAAAAAATTAAAAGATCCCAAAAGTGCTTAAATTGCATAAATGTGTTATATAGTGTGTGTATGCATGTCCACTGTCTACAGCAGGAGTTTTCAAATCTATCCTTAGGCCTCTCTAACAGGCCAGCTTTTCAGGATTACCTTGGGTGAGAGCAGGTAAAATAACCATGTTTACTAATCAATAGATTATTTCACCTGTGCTCCAGTTCAGATATCTTGAAAATCTGGCCTGTTAGGAAAGCCTTAGGACAGGTTTGAAACTCCTGTTCTACAGTATGTGTACATGTTCATGCTAATAGCTGTGAAGGTTTAATGTACTTACCTGTCAGCACCTTCATCTACTGTGCTTACCACAGCTGCAGACGATGGGCCCATCAAAGGCAGTATTAGCACAGTGTCCTGTAAGACCAGGGACTGGCATATAAATATGCATTTCATCTGGGAGGCCTGTGCCATCTCAACACTGGGAGAATTTTTCTCAATTCCTGTCTGAACTTCTCTCATTCCCTATGTTCAGGAGACACTCTGAGCGGGAAATGTGGCTTTAGCTCAGTTAAATCCTTAGCAAATTATGTGTAGATCAGCACTTTTCACCTCACTTCATCTTGGGGCAGATATTTGATTGAGGGATTCTGAGGGAGAGTGAGCTGTAATGTCTCATGGAATTTCACCATTTAAAGGGACACTCAATCAAAATTAAACTTTCATTATTCAGATAGAGCATGACATTTAAAACAACTTTCCAATTTAATTCCATTAACTAAATGTGCACAGTCTTTTTATATTTAAACTTTTTGAGTCACCAGCTCCTACTGAGCATGTGCAAGAATAAGTGTGTATGCATTTGTGATTGGCTGATGGCTGTCACATGGTAAGTGTATGCATTTCTGATTGGCTGATGGCTGTCACATGGTACACTGGGAGTGGAAAAAGACATAACTTTTAAAATTGTCAGAAAAAAATCTGCTACTCATTTGAAGTTCAGACTAAGTTCTATTGCATTGTCTTTTTATCTTGCATTTATTGATTATGCAAATCTACTGTGTTGACTGGTCCTTTAATGAAATAAAATCCCAATTTTCACTTTCTTACACCTCATTCCAAGAGTGACCCTATGGCTCATTGTCCTAGTATTCTTAAATAGAAATATGCAAAACCTCTAAATAAACTATCAACCAATACATATGCCTTTTTCTGATTAAAATATCACTGCAGGGGTTAGGTATCCAACCTGCTGGAAGGAAGTATCATCCCCCCCCCCCCCCCCCCCCCCCACACACACAAATGTTCCATTGTCAGGAACAGTGTGATTAAAAATGTTATTACCTCTCAATTTAGCAGTAGAGCAAATGTCGCTGGAAATATAAGAAGGAATTGTATTCCTGTCATAACAGGCACTTGCCTAAGAGAGTGATTTCTCTTCCTGCTGCAGCAAAACATGCTGTAGCTTTAAGAAGGCTTAAGATCAATTAGGTCTTAAGTGTTGTAGTCTGCCGCTTGTGTATCGAGTGCACTGACTTCGTCTTACTCTGGCAGTTTGTTTATTTAGATTTAATGGTTAAACTTGTCTACCTTTGACTTTGCTTTTGTATTTTCCCTTTGTTTGGACTGACTCAGTTATTGACTTTAGTTTGTCTTTGGACTATGCATTTTTTAAATGATTTTGTGCTGGTTTTTCCATGTGAGGCTTTAACCTGGACTGCCTGACTTTGGATTTCCTTAATCCCTACCTGAGCATAGTGACTTGCAATTTGGTTTGTATTTGACTATCTTCCTTGCGCTATTGCTGCTGTTATCTGAATCACCCAATGTCTTCTTACCTTGGATGACTCTGCTCTCAGGAAATCTACTTTAAATTACCAATGCAAGTTAGTCTTTGAGTGGATAGAGAGACTAAACTTTTACAAATGTGTGTTTTCCTTTCATATTTAGATTGATAAGTTTACAATTCCATTCTAGTACTTATTTGTTCTTTACTTTGCAGGTGCTAATTAAAGTTTTAGAGTTCAGCTACTGGGGTTGGTCTCATTGTTTAAATTGCAGTGTCCCAGTAAGGGTTTGTGGTGAGTTGGGCAGCACTTCATCTAACATTTATAAAGATGAGAGGGTGTAGCAAACAGAAAATTGCTCTTAATGAAGCACAGCCTATTAATGCAGCTGTAAACATAAGCAGATATTGATACCTGGTAGAACCTCAGAATTATTGAAAGCTAGTAAATTTCAAACACATAAAAAGGTTCTGTATTCGGGAGAAAAAGAAGTTGCCTCATAAAGTGGACAGACTGAACCAGTTAGCTGTAGACTGAAATGAGTACAAATGACTACTCCCATATAGTAAAGCACAAAGATGTGCCGTTCGAGCAGGTCGGATCCTCTGAGTCATCCGGCAGACTCGCCTCCGGAGCAGGGTCAGCATCCAAGAGCAGTTACTAGAAGTGGAATCCCAAAAGATCTGAATAGACAAATTCCTGAGTGGGGAATCAGTATACAGCAAGACCCTCCACACAAGTAAGAATAGTGTCCAATGCAGCAGCGATAAAAAGTAAATACAATTTATTAAAAGTAGCAAAAGCTATTAAAAGTGGCAAAAGTGATGTGTTTCTCAGTGTACAGTCACTGTTTCATCAGGCTAAATCAAACAAACTCTCTGCTACATAATATCATGTGTGACATCCAATCGGTAGTCGCAAAACGCTGTGGGACCCGCCTCTTGTACTGGGACCACCCTACAGTGATGTCAAACCTGGGAAATAAAATACAATCACGACCAAAAGTGGGGGATACAAAATTGCAAAGGTGGTGGTAAATGAAATGGTCATAATAAGACAATGCGTGACAATTTATACATACAGGTATACCTCACTTTACAGCGCTTCACCTTACAGCGCTTCGCTAATACATCGCTTTGTGGAGCTGAAGTTCAACTCCAAGGATTTTGAAACAGTGCTGTAATCTCCGTGAGATTGCGAGAAAAGTGACTGGCACCATTTTGTTATGCACAGTTTACTCTGTTTACATCATTACAGTGCAATCTGTGTCTCAGTGTTATAGTCTGGCAAATTTTACTACAGTAATTGTCACTATTTTACAGGTACAGTATTTATTGAATACTAATTGAATTAGGTGCTGTGCTAGTGTTAAACTAAACGTAGCACTAATGCACCCCTAATATATGTTAGTTCCAACATGTTTTCAAGTTTCTAAACACTGGCAAGTGAAAAGATAGCTAAAACCGCCTTGTTTCACTTTAAGGCTGTTTTCACTTTACAGTGGGGCTCCGGTCCCTAACCCACTGTATGAGCGGGGTATTCCTTTTTCCTAAATATAGTAAACATGTATAATAAACATAAAACCATAAAAGTATATGTAGTCATGTAAAAAGTTTAAAACCATATTGGACACGTGTGACTTATCTATTTAGCACAACATGAGTATATATCTGCAAAATGAATGATAATTATTATCATGTGAAATAAGTGTGAGCATAGTATCTGCATATTCAAGATGTATAGATATATATGGCAACCAATAGAATACCCTTTATGAAGGGCAGAGAATCCCAATAGATCATAGTGAACACCTCCATAACAAAATATGCTCACAGTGTACACAAATACAATTTCACAATTATTATAGGAACAATGCCAGGAGGTGTGTATGTAGAAAATGAAATGCATATAGAAACAAATATATGTAAAATATATAAACTATGTATAGTGCTATGATATCAAACGTGTAAGGAAAGGTGAATAAACAATAATAGCCTTGTGTGTGAAAGAATTAGAAATTCTCTAATAGATGTCCTAGTGATGTAAGGTATCTCTAGGGAAAAAATATGCACAAAGGTGTCTCCATATGAACCTAAGTCACAGGATATACCTAAGGGTCAAAAATTGTGTTATACCAGGAGTATAAGAGAGAAAGTATGTGAATAACAAATGACAAAAGGGAAATGGTAAGTGCAAAGGGAGGTCTTGGTGTGCACCTGCGCGCACAACAACTGGTGTAATGTGATATAAGATATAGAAAAAATATGACATATATGTTATGTTATGTGTAGTAAGGAAGTGGTGTAATGTGATACAAAAATGAAGAATGTAAAGTACCAGCCTTGAATAAAAAGTTAAATCTATATTTCCATATTTGAAAGGTATACTCCATGGATGGGTAGTATAGTATCAGATACACGGATCAAAATACAGTATACGCGTTTTGGCCTTGATCCGTGTATCTGATTCTATACTACCCATCCATCGAGTATACCTTTTTAAATATGGAAATAAAGATTGCACTTTTTATTCAAGGCTGCTACTTTATATTCTTCGTTTCTGGATCTTTTATGCTTTGCCTGGTTTGTAGCAGCCTTCCCTCAGCGAAAGTGGAGTTTTTCCCTATTGGAAAGGTCTGTGTACAGCTGATTTCTCCACCTGTCTGTGATGAGATGCTAGAGAGCGGAGGATCGAAGGAGAATAGGAGTGAGGTCAGAGGCACCATGCAAATGGAGTACCCCAGCGAGGCTAGCCGAGAATATCAACAGTCTTCCAAATTTGATAGAAAGATATTTATTTAAGCTTAAATAAATATCTTTTTATCAAAGTTGGAAGACTGTTGATATTCTTCTTTGCTGAGACAAGCCGGATTCTCCTATTTATGGAGTAAGTTACTATTTTGTTTTTTCTTGATTTAATGGACACCTTTGGTCATTTTGAGTCTTCATTTGCTTGCAGACCTATTAACAGGTTCTTGAGAGATTCTGAAACTATTCTGGGGAACTACATCCCTCTGGAGACACATTACATCGCAGCTGAACTCCCACTACTTATGGATTGAGTATACTGCACTTATATTAATTGGATCCTACACACACCTCAAGCCCTTTTTCTCTTCGCCATATAGAGAAACATCACTGTACAGACCAGCGCCATCTATTTGCCATTTTTCCACAATATAAATATAACAATTAAATTTATAGTTTAAAAGTACTCCCCTCTGTGTAGGGATCATTGCCTCCCTCAAATTCCCCCCAAACTGTATAGTTCGAATAGATGTAGCAGAGGGTGGCGCAGATACCGAGGATCCTCCGGTGTCAACTTTTTTTCTTTCCAATTTCTACTGCTGACAGATAACCACAATAGTGTAGCACATACGGACAGAGACACCAAAAAGGAAAATACTTGCAGGGAGGTTGAATCCAAAGACTTCAAAGTTGTTTATTGTATACCAAACGGATCAGTATAAAGAATCAAGCTCTCTTTAAAATGTTTAAAAAATGCTATTAAAGCAACTTTAATATGCTTCTAAAAGCAGCATTTAACAAGCTTAATGTGTTTGAACATCTCTCTAATGTCTTTCTCAAGAGCAATAAAATCAATTAAATGAGCTATATCATTCTATAATTTTAATGTACAATAAATAGGCTACAGGGTTCCCTCCATTGTCTCCCTTATTTCCATCTTAGGGGCTGGTAAGACAATTTATAATAGATCTGCGCCACCATCTGTTACATCTACATGTAATATGTGCCCTGAGAAAATATGCATAGTTTTAAATGTTCTTCATGCCCCATGTATTAAACCCTGAAACCGCTGCCACCTTGATAGCCTGTACTCATTTTTTTTTCAAAGGTACATCATACAATGGTATTGACAATCAAAGACTACACCACCTGAACCCTTCCATTTAACATAGCCATCTTCTGTGCAAGAACGACAGATCATGCTGTGCAGTTTGAGCAATCTCCTCTAAGCTGCCGATGCCTCCATCCTCCATCCTGCTACAACAATTATTAGAAGTGACATATTTACTATAGACAAAGAGGACATTTTCATATTTTGAACAACTAAATAACCTTGCAAAAGACAAACTGGAACATTTACAATGCATTTAAAGCTTATACAACACCAATTTATAATAACAATACATTAGCCAGAAGTTTACTTTTAACGCAAATGGGGCTTTTATGTTTTATAAAATTTGAAGGATAGTTTTAAATAAAATGAAAAAGCTTTCTATGTGAAATGGAAAGATGTAGCCTTCAAGAGATTATAGTTCACTGCAGGCTTTGTTTCTTTTTAATAATTCACAGTCACCTAGATTACGAGTTTTGCGTTAGGAGCTATGCGGTGCTAATGAGCAGTTTTCCCTCACCGCTCACTTACAGACAGCGCTGGTATTATTGATTTTTACAAACCCGGTGTAATGATGTGTTTGCTTTATGTTATAGTTTAAGTTCAGTAGTTATGCTTAGTTCACTCTGTGCACTACAAACAGTTAACATTTTAGTCATGTGATTGGAGGGGGCGGGCAGTTGTTGTTAAGATGGATGCTGCTGAATAAAGTATGTATTCTTGTTCTCTCTCCTTGCTGTTTGCTAATATATTATACAAATCATCACATGGTACCAGAAGTGGGGTGAAAAGTGACATGGCAGCAAACAGCAACAAAAAGAACATTCCTTCTCTGGATTTAGAGTCAGGGAACATTGACCACACATCTAGGCATTTTACCTAAATGGGTATGGGTGAAAAAGGCCGCAGCCCGTATTTATTAAAATAAATGAAGAAAAAACTTTATTAGAATACACAAACTTCATTTAAAAGTGCTTGCCCTAAACAAAAAAGACGTGCCTTCCACTGGCTCTCAGCCAGGCACGCCCCCACATAAATCTCTCCCCATATCTGAGGAGGTACCCACAATAATATACCACTTTTTAGGCTAGCACCCCGCAACAGCTGCAACAACCACTTACCAAAACCAAAGGGGAGGGAGGGAGGGACGCTTCTTTACCAGGTCCTCTTCGTTCGACGATGACAGGAAAAGTGAGCAACGGCTCACGCAGACACGCCCCTCTACGCCTCGAGTGAGGTCACTGGCCCCTCCTCTCACAGGCGCTCGACGGGGCTTCATTGACCACACATCTAGGCATTTTACCTAAATAACTCAGTAAATAAATAAAACACTGACACAAAGTATGGGTGAAAAAGGCCGCAGCCCGCATTTATTAAAATAAATGAAGAAAAAACTTTATTAGAATACACAAACTTCATTTAAAAGTGCTTGCCCTAAACAAAAAAGACGTGCCTTCCACTGGCTCTCAGCCAGGCACGCCCCCACATAAATCTCTCCCCATATCTGAGGAGGTACCCACAATAATATACCACTTTTTAGGCTAGCACCCCGCCATTGCACGAATTACAATCGTGCACCAACCCACAGGGCTAAGGCCTTTTTCACACCTTCGCTTAAATTAAAATTAAACAAATGAAGACCAATCTCGTTAAGGTGAACCCCATAATTTAAAAAGAAACATCTTCCCGTTTCACCTTCGAATTCAACATGTCGTATTGCACAACCACCCAATTTTGCCACAAAACTAGAAATCGTCCTGTTAACTTTCTTTCTAGAGCAGTCCAATTTCCGAGAATCCCATGCAGACCTCCAGCTAATCCTGCATTCTATATCAGACCAAACAATCATGATTCGAGGAAATAGCTCCCTTAATCTAATGATGTCCCACTTAATCAGATCTATTAACCTTTTTTGAGACATAAAACCAAGGTCGTTGCCCCCCGCATGAATGACTAGAATATCAGGAGGGTGAAAAAGTCTAGCCCAACTAATAACATGCCCTATCAATTGATCCCACCTCAAACCCCTAATACCAAACCATTTTATGAATACATTCTCAAATGAACAACAAAGTTGGGAACCCGCCTCTTTACATGAAGCTGCTTTTCTCGCCCAGTAAATATAGGAGTGACCAACGATCCAACAATGCGGAGGACCTGCTGAAACAAAAAGACTAATACACTAATTCTGGCCTAACATATAATCTGAAACAACCAGACTTCCACCTTCCAATCCTCTTCACCACACCTTCATTCAAACCTAAAGAGCTTGCTTCCGTAGCCGCCCCAATCCTAAACGAATGGCATCCAAATTCCTTACTGTCAACTTCAATCAAAGCTAAACCTTTCTTCAACACTGCTTCAAATTGAAAACGAGATAAGCATGTTCCATCCTTGTGGATTAAAAAAGTTCTAACCTTTAAACAACTCCTAAACTGCAAAAATTCTCTAACTGCCGTAACTGGGCAGCACACCCCTCCAATTCGTTTCAATCTAACCCAACAACCTTTACCTTCTTGATCGGTCTTTGACTTCTTCAACCATAACAAAACCTCTTCAGAATTCAAAACAACATCATCTACTTCAAAACCACCATGACTCCAACGATTAGCAGAAACCAACTCAGACACTCTAAAAGCACCAAAATAGGCTAATACAAAAGCTACTTTAAATAGCGACACTTCAAAATTAGAAAAACAAACTCTATGCAAAACTAAAACCAATCTTTCTAAAATTGAAAAAACCAATGGGCGTCTCTTATCTGAAACGACCTTATTCTTTAACAAACTTTTAACCACCATTCGGATACAAATATCTTAGATAAATCCTCCCAGCCTAAAATTTTAAACAAAAAAGATAAAGCCGACATGTTCCGCTTTATCATTGACTTAGAGAAATTTTTCACCCTCCACGTCTCAATCCAATCCAAAAGCAAAAATATCTCATTCACCTGACTATCCTGCTCCCCCAATTTATTAAGCCACTGAACCCAAACAGCCACATACGCCTTCCAAGTCCTAGGAGCTAAGGCTCCCCTCACCATATTCAGCACTCTAGAAAATTCAGGTACCACATTTCCTCCGGGCATGTAGCACCCACCATGTCTGCATCCAGAACAGCCTCTCGAAACCTCTGCCACTGAAAAAGAGAAAGAGCATCAGCCCCTATATTCTCCTTTCCAGGCACATGAATAGCTCTAAAATACACATTATGTTTCAAGCATTCGAAAACAAACATTCTGATCAAACCAATAACCGGTTTAGAACTAGAAGACAAACGGTTGATGGCAAAAACCACACCCATATTATCAGAATGAAAAAACACTTTTTTGTTTTCAAACTCTCCACCCCACATCTTCAAAGCAACCACTAAGGGGAATAACTCCAGAAAAACTAGGTTTTTTGTCAAGCCAGTAGAAGCCCAGACACTGGGCCAATGTCCTGAACACCATTTCTTACCAAACAAGGCACCGAAACCATGCGCACCAGATGCATCCGTAAATAAATGCAATTCACTATTCAACACTTCAGCAGACTGAATCAATGACTTCCCTTTGAAGTCCTTTAAAAAGGCCTTCCAAACCCGTAAATCCTCCTTAACTTGAGCAGACAAACGGATCCTAAAATGAGGGATCTTAACCCCAACCGTTGACAAAGACAACCGCCTACAAAAAATTCTGCCAACTGGGATAATCTTGCAAGCAAAATTCAGCTTGCCAACCAATGATTGAATTTCCCTCAAAGAAAGCTTCCTCCTCCTCAGAGCTGAATCAACAGAAATTAATAAATCTTTCACCTTGTCGTCAGGAAGCCTGCATTCCATCCTAACAGAATCAATGCAAATACCCAAAAAGCTAATCACAGAAGAGGGGCCTTCCGATTTGTCAAAAGCAATAGGGATGCCAAAATCCCTTGCCATCTCCAAAAAGGAATCCATAAGCACCTGACACGAATCTTGATCAGACGGACCCACAAACAAGAAGTCGTCCAAATAATGGATAACTGATGACAACCCAGAAATCTGTTTCACCACCCATTCCAAAAAGCAACTAAACTTTTCAAACAAGGAACAAGAAATGGAACAACCCATAGGTAAACACAAATCCACGAAATATGAACCATCCACAAAACAGCCCAATAAATGATGGCACGCAGGATGCACCGGCAGCAACCTAAACGTTGATTCAATATCCACCTTAGCCAACAAAGCGTTAGAACCAGCTTCCTTAACCAAAGACAAAGCTTTATCAAAGGACGCGTATCTTACCATAGATAACTCGGGTTCAATACCATCATTCACAGAAAAACCTTTTGGAAAGGACAGATGGTGAATAAGCCTAAATTCATTTGGAACCCTCTTTGGAACAACACCCAAGGGTGACACCCTTAAATTATCAAATGGAGGAGCACAAAATGGGCCAACCATTCTGCCCAAAGAAACCTCTTTCTGAATTTTACGCAAAACCACCTCAGGGAAATCCCTCGCAGATTTAAGATTACCAGCAAAAACAGATTCAATACCCTTGACAAAAGGTATAAAGAAGCCATCATTGAAACCATTAAACAAAATCTCAGCATCAGAAGCCATACCCCTCCTCCTATCGTACAATCTTAACCAAGGCTCCATCTTTTTTAATTTCACCGGAGTCCTGGCCTTGAATGACACTATCGACTTTTGTTGCAGCTTTAGCCCTCTTGAAACACTTGCTGCTGGAGTGAATTCCTCCACAGAAGGAACATTCGTGCTTGTATTTGCAAGCCGTTCCAAATTTACACACCCCTTCATTAAACTGAAAGCAGAGGCCTTTTCTAAAGGCCACAGCTGATGATGCTGATGAGGAGGAACTTGGCACTCCTCCCAAACCTCGAAAGGGCTGCCCAGACCTTAGCGGAGTCATAAGCTCCAACCAAATACCCATATCCCTATCGTCCCAAAGCATTTCCGGCCGAACCGCCAAACGCTGACGAAACTGTTCATCGTACTTCCACCAAGCAAGACCACCATACGTACGACAAGCACTTGCTATTTCATCTAGGTAACAAAATAGAGAAGAACACAATTCAGGGTTCCTTTCCCCAATCACACTAGCTAAAATACAATAGGCCCTAGACCAATTGGACAAAGTTTTAGGAATCTTCCTAAATTTTCTTTTCCTATCATCATCCTCCTTCTTACCCGATTCACTTTTAGAATCCTCCTTGCTATCAAAACTTTGATCCACAGGAAGGAGCGAAAATATTTCAACAAACTCTCGTCTCCATATCCTCTCTTTCACATCCTTAGCAAGATGAATGCCCAAAGGGCCAACCGAACACAAACAAGGTCGTCTCAATGCTTGATCAGAAACCCTAGCCTGACTAACGACCAAAGAATCCCCAGATGGTACAGAAACCGCCTGATCTAATAAGCTCCCACCGGAAGCCGCATTCTGCGCAACCCAGGCACCAATAGGACCTGAGGGGACAATAACATTAGACCGTGCACTGTTAACAACACTAGCATTAGACTGAGAACTATTCTCCATTTGAGAAACTAACTCCTTCAAGCCTCTCAATAAAACATCACACCTGTCGTCCACCACACTCACACTCAAACCTGGAAACACACTACTACTCGCACCTACATCACATGAAGATTTGGATAGCTCCTTAGATGTACCTGACTCCTTCCTTGCATCCGGCCGAATAGATTCATTTTCGTGTCTTGGAACCACTCTATCTTTGTGACTCCTTCTCTCCGGAGATCTAGATCTCCTATGACTCACTCTCTCCCTTGACTGACTGTCTATTGTACCCCAGACAGATGTTCCTGATTCCTGGCTTTTCCTGACACTAATAGGCGACCGGGATCTTACCCGACGCTGTGCTAATGGAATCCTAGACCTTCTTTCCTGACTCTTCCATTCTCCTGACTTGACCTGTGACCGAGAGGATGCGTAAACCCTGTTATCTACAATTCTACTACTAGCAGCTTCACTATTATCCCTGCGGCTCCCAACCAAATTATGCCTATCCCTACTGTCTCTACACTCAGTTAAAGGAGAATTCCTACCCTTTTGGCAACTAGCAAACCCCTCAACTTCTCCTGGCACTAACACCTTAATTAATTGATTCAATATATCAATACCCCCTACCTGATCCGTAGAAACCGGTCCAGAACAAGATGGGAGTTGCTCCTCCTCCTCCTCACCAAAGTCACTGTATTGCTCCTCAATCCACAATGAATCGCCTTCTTCATGGCCACTCCGACGAGCGACGTTAGCCTGTCCAGAATTGCTTCACCTACCCTGAAAAACAGCTGGGGAAAAAGACATATTACCCTGCCTACCGGCATCCCCCCTAACATCATCAAAACTCTGGACAGCTCCACTAATCTTAACCCTGCTACCTTGATTACCACCCCAATTAGCAACATAATCACCCAAATTACTACCTTCCTGAATCCCTACATTTAAACTAGCATCCTGTGTCATGGAGTAAACCGGACCTTCTAAATTGTCCAAATGTTTTGTTTTTCTGAGAGCTTTTTTACCCGGCCCTTTGGTGCTGTGGTCCTGAAAAACTAGTTCCCTCCTTGCTGAAATAATATCCTGACTCTCAATCTGCCTAGCCATAGGCCTAACGCCCGTTGAGCTCCTTTTCTTTGCTGACATAAAATTTTCCTCAATGGCACCTTCATTGAGGGCCGTATGCTCCTTAAAATATGCCCCACTAGGCCCAGAAGCTGTGATACTCTCCTGCAACGTTGCGCACTTTAGGCCTAAAATGGCCGTTACCTCGTCCCCTAATGGCGCCAAGTTTGAATTTCCTTCCTCTTCCGAGTCTTCGCCTACTGTACCCATGGCCGCCTCGTTCTCCCCATAGTTGCCGCCAAATTGCCCCACATCACCTGCAAAATAAAATTTATTACCTTCTCCAGGCTCATCCACCGGCAACTGTGACACCTCCGGAACGCTGCCGACTCTGGTCCTGCTCCGACTCTTCTCCCCAGCTCCCGACTTCCTTGAGATGGTGCCGACCTGCACCGCCCGTTGACCAGACACACTTCCCGCCGATGAAGCCTTCGCCGTCCTTCTTCCTCTGCTGCCGGATTCCCGACGTTTTGCTCCCGCTGGACTGAGCCTCTCGGGCGGGCGAGACCTTCGGACAGGCCTAGAAGATCCTCCGCCCGCCGTAGCTGCACCTCCAGAACCGACATCCTCTTCAGCCACAAGTCTCCGCTGGATCCATGCGACGCCTTTCGATTTCATCAACTCCTGGACCGTCCCGATGATTGATTGCAGATCCGACATGGTAAGTAGAATTTTTCTCCACAGGAACGCTTCTTTACCAGGTCCTCTTCGTTCGATGATGACAGGAAAAGTGAGCAACGGCTCACACAGACACGCCCCTCTACGCCTCGAGTGAGGTCACTGGCCCCTCCTCTCACAGGCGCTCGACGGGGCTTCATTTCTGATAATTGGTCAAAGTGGAGGGAGCTGATTGAACTTGTGTTTGCAGGCCCAGATACAGACAGATGGACTGATCAACAGAAGGCAGCACACTTTCTGATATGTGTGGGACAAAAGGGACGTGATGTATGCAGAGCTTGGCAGGCAAGCGGGGATATCACTGCAGATGACAAAAAAAAAACAGAGGTATTGTTTGCAAAGTTTGAAGCATACTGCAATCCAAGGAAAAACACCACAGTGCAGAGGAAAATGTTTTATGAGAGGAATCAGTGTGGAGGTGAATCTGTGGATGAATGGGTGACACAGCTGTGCTTGCTTGCCAAATACTTTACTTTTTATGATGCAGGTGATATGATAAAAGACGATATTCTGATGGGCAGTAAGTTTAAAGAAGTTCAGGGAAAGCTGCTGCAGGAAGAAGATTTAAATCTTGAGAAAGCCATCAGGATTGCTAGAGCATATGAAATGTCAAGAAAGGACATACAGGTACTGGAAGGAACACAGCACCAGATCAGTGCTATAGAAAATCAAAGCAGCAGATACTGGCAAGAAAGAGGACACAAGGGGATAAAAGGCAAGTGGGACACTGGGACAAGTAACACACAAGCAACCTGTGGCTACTGTGGAAACAAGCACAACAAAAATGCTGCCTATCCTGCAAGGTGGCAGATATGTAATAAATGCAAGAAAAGAGGACATTTTGACAGGGTGTGTAAACTGTTTTCCCATATTGCAAGGACACAAACACAGGCTGTACACGCCATAGAAGACAATGATGACAATGCAGGGTCAAACTCAGAATGCACCCCAATATATCTTGCAGCAGTACAGAAATCACACAAGTCTGCAGATGAAGCAAATGTAACCCTACAGATATAGGGGCCTAGTTATCAAGCCGTCAACCTCAAATATGCTGGAATTCTGCCGCGTATTTGTGGCGAGGCTGATTCACCTTAGTTATCAAAGGCTAGAGACCGGCAAAAGTAGAATTTTGTGACGTAAGCTTCGATCCGCCGGACTCAGTCCGACACAGATCGATTCTTACATCACTCCAGATGTTCCGCACACAAGTGCGGCACAATCTGACTACTTTTGCTAGTTATCAAAAAACTAGCAGGTAAGCTCGGCACTTTTACGGCCCAGCGTACCTGGTTTTCAATCCGAATGGGTCAGTTCTAAGCTTGTGGTAGAGAAGAAAAACACAGACGCAATTCGTATTTTCATTGACCCACGTGATTTGAACAAAGTAATAATGAGAGAGCACTACAAACTCCCCACCATAGATGATATAGCTCACAAGCTAGTAGGAGCAACAGTGTTTAGTGTACTAGATGCACAATCTGGTTACTGGCAATTGCGTCTTGATGAACCCAGCAGTCACCTGACTACTTTCAACTCCCCCTTTGGACGATGGCGTTTCACAAGGTTACCTTTCGGCATTGCTTCTGCTCAGGAGATATTTCAAAAGAAATCACATGAATTGATTGCTGGTCTACATGGTGTTTATGTAATAATTGATGATTTGCTGGTTTATGGAAAGGATCGTACAGAATATGACGAAAACCTTATTGCCTTACTCAAGCGGTGTCAGGAGAAAAATCTTAAACTCAATCCAAACAAAATGCAAATTGGGGTAGAAGAGGTTACATATTTTGGACACCTTCAAACCAAAGAGGGTTTAAAGCCTGATCCAAAGAAGATATCAGCAGTTATTAGCATGAAGGCCCCCATCCTCCAGGAAGTAACTAGAGACAGCCCCACTACGTGCATTGCTACAAAGGGATGCTATTTGGTCTTGGGACGCAAACATGGAAAATACATTTGAGAAAGTAAAAAAACTGATCACTAAACATCCGGGGCCAATACTGAAATATTTTGATGTAAACTGCAACACTGTGCTTCAAGTGGATGCATCCCAGTTTGGGTTAGGTGCTGTGCTAATGCAACAAGGACATCATGTTGCATATGCTTCACGAGCTCTGACAACAACACAAGCCAATTATGCTCAAATTGAGAAGGAGATGTTGTCCATTGTGAATGGATGTGAGAAATTTCACCAGTATATCTATGGTCACCCAGTGGTTGTGGAAACTGATCCCAAACCATTGGAGTACATCATGCAAAAAACATTATCTGCTATACCTCCACGCCTGCAGAGGATGGTTATGAAACTACAACAGTATGATCTCACAGTGAAATATAAACCAGGGAAGGAAATTACGATGGCAGATACGCTGTCTAGGGTGTTTCCAGAAGGACATGAAGCACGGGATGAACCTGAATTGGAAGAACATGTACATACAGTACTAGTAAATATTCCAATAGCTGATGTACGGCTGGAAAAAATTAGACAAGATACCAAACAAGATAAAGTACTATAAAAACTAATTTGTGTCATGTGCAATGGCTGGCCAGAAAAACGAAAGAAGCTTTCTCCTGAGTTGCAGGGATTCTGGCCTGTGAGAAATTAACTATCCTTTCATACGAATATCATACTCATGGGTGACCGTATTCTTATTCCTAAATCACAGCAGGCAGAAATACTGGAGCAAATTCACCAGGGACATTTGGGCTTTACTCTTTGTAAGCGCAGAGCACGGGATGTGGTTTACTGGCCTAATTTGGACCTTGATATTGAGACACTTGTGAAGACATGTGAAACCTGCCAGACATTTAAAAAAAAAATGCAAAAGAACCTCTCACACCATGGAACACTCCTTCACGGGCATGGTAGAGACTGGCTACAGATATTTTTCATTTTGAGGACAACCACTACCTGATAGTAGTAGATTACTACAGCAAATTCTTTGAGTTAGTACAGCTGAGAAATCTAAAATCATCAGCAATCATATGGGCTTTCAAAACAATACTCTTGAGACATGGAGTGTGTGAAGAACTTGTGTCTGATAATGGCCCGCAATTCTCAAGTGCTGAATTCCAATGCTTTCTGCGTGAATGGGGAGTCAGGCACAAACCAATAAGTCTGTATCACTCACAGGCCAATGGTTTAGCTGAGAAGTATATTGACATAGCCAAATCCATTATCCGAAAAGCACAATCATCAGGGCAGGATGTGTACCTAGGCCAGTTATACTATCGTGCAACACCCATGGAGGGTTTATGTTCACCTGCACAGCTGCTCATGGGTAGAGCACTGAGGACCACAGTGCCTATTGAACCACAGAAATTGCAGCCTCAGACTATCCCACAGGATCAGGTAACAGGTCAGAGGAACATAAACATGAAAAAGCAAAAGCTGTATTTTGACAAATCTACCAAGTTACTTGGTCCACTCAGGGCTGGGCAAGCTGTGAGACACAGAGTCACTGGGGATACATGGGAACCTGCTCAAATTGTCAGTGAAGCTAATTCACCAAGGTCATATATAATCAAAACCAAGTGTGGACAGAAACTGAGACGCAACAGGCGTCATCTTCGACCAGACACTGCAGCTGATTCTTTACTCGGGGAACCAAGCAGCAATGACAATAAAGAGCAAAGCAATGAATGCACAGAATTCCCTAACATGGATGTAAAGTCTACTGAGGACTTTGAGAACAACATAAGTGTATCAGCTTGCGATAATGCTGGGAATGACTCTCAACTTGACACTGATTATATTGCTAGTGAGCCAGCAGTTACTTTCTCTCGTTATGGTCGAGCTATTAAACCAAAAATATGGGAAGACTTTGTCTCATATTAAGTGTTTCATATTTGAAGGGGAAGATGTAATGATGTGTATGCTTTATGTTATAGTTTAAGTTCAGTAGTTATGCTTAGTTCACTCTGTGCACTACAAACAGTTAACATTTTAGTCATGTGATTGGAAGGGGCGGGCAGTTGTTGTTAAGATTTATGCTGCTGAATAAAGTCTGTATTCTTGTTCTTTCTCCTTGCTGTTTGCAAATATATTATAAAAATCATCACACCCGGCGTTAACCTCCAAAAAAAAGCGAAGAGCAAATTTTAGCTCCACATCTCAGCTCAATACCAGAGCTGCTTACGTTAGCGGTGAGCTTGTAAAACGTGCTCGTGCACGATTTCCCCAGAGGAATCGAAGGGGGAGAGCCGGCTGAAAAAAAGTCTAACACCTGCAAAAAAGCAGCGTAAAGCTCCTAATGCAGCCCCATTGATTCCTATGGGGAAATACTTTTTATGTCTACACCTAACACCCTAACATGAACCCCAAGTCTAAACACCCCTAATCTTACACTTATTAAGCCCTAATCTGCCGCCCCGTCATCGCCGCCACCTTTATTATAATTATTAACCCCTAATCTGCCGCTCCGGACACCGCCGCCACCTACATTATACTTATTAACCCCTAATCTGCCGCTCCAGACACAGCCACCATCTACATTATAGTTATCAACCCCTAATCTGCTGCCCCCAATATTGCTGACACCTACATTATATTTATTAACCCCTAATATGCCGCCCCTATGTTGCAGCAACCTACCTTCATTTATTAACCCCTAATCTGCTGCCCCCTATGTCGCCGCAACCTACCCACATTTATTAACCCCTAATCTGCCGCCCCCAACGTCGCCGCCACTATAATAAAGTTATTAACCCCTAAACCTAAGTCTAACCCTAACCCCCCTAACTTAAATATAATTACAATAAATCTAAATAAAATTACAACAATTATCTAAATAATTCCTATTTAAAACTAAATACCTATAAAATAAACCCTAATATAGCTACAATATAACTAATAGTTACATTGTAGCTAGCTTAGGGTTTATTTTTATTTTACAGGCAACTTTGTATTTATTTTAACTAGGTACAATAGTTATTAAATAGTTATTAACTATTTAATAACTACCTAGCTAAAATAAATAAAAATTTACCTGTAAAATAAATCCTAACCTACGTTACAATTACACCTAACACTACACTAGAATTAAATAAATTCCCTAAACTAAATACAATTGATGACAATTTTAAAAAATTATCTACGAAAAAAAACAAACACTAAATTACAGAAAATAATAAAATAATTACAAGATTTTAAAACTAATTACACCTACTCTAATCTTCCTAACAAAATAAAAAAGCTCCCCAAAATAAAAAAAGCCATACCCTACACTAAATTACAAATAGCCCTTAAAAGGGCCTTTTGCGGGGCATTGCCCCAAAGTAATCAGCTCTTTTACCTGTAAAAAAAAAAGTACAAATACCCCCTCCAACATTAAAACCCACCTCCCACACAACCAACGCTACTCTAAAACCCACCCAATCCCCCGTTAAAAAAACTAACACTAACCTCTTGAAGATCACCCTACCGTGAGATGTCTTCACCCAACCGGGCAGAAGTGGTCCTCCAGACGGGCAGAAGTCTTCATCCAAGCCGGGCAGAAGAGGTCTTCCAGACGGGCAGATGTCTTCATCCAAGCCGGGCAGAAGAGGTCCTCCAGACGGGCAGTCTTCATCCAGACGGCCTCTTCTATCTTCATCCATCCGGCACGGAGCGGGTCCATCTTCAAGACATCCGACACGGAGCATCCTCTTCAAACGACAGCCGACTGAAGAATGAGGGTTTCTTTAAATAACATCATCCAAGATTGGAACAGCCAATAGAATGCAAGCTCAATCCTATTGGCTGATTGGATCAGCCAATAGGATTTTTCCTACCTTAATTCCGATTGGCTCATAGAATTCTATCAGCCAATCGGAATTAAAGGGACGCCATCTTGGATGATGTCATTTAAAGGAACCTTCATTCTTCAGTCGGCCGTCGTTTAAAGAGGATGCGCCGCCACCTACATTATACTTATTAACCCCTAATCTGCCACCCCCAACTTCGCCGACACTTACATTATATTTATTAACCCTTAATCTACTGTCCACAACGTTGCCCCCACTATAATAAAGTTATTACCCCTAAACCTAAGTCTAACCCTAACCATAACCCCCCTAACTTAAATATAATTTAAATAAATGTAAATAAAATCACTACAATTAACTAAATAATTCCTATTTAAAACTAAATACTTACCTATAAAATAAACCCTAAGCTAGCTACAATATAACTAATAGTTACATTGTAGCAAGCTTAGGGTTCATTTTTATTTTACAGGCAACTTTGTATTTATTTTAACTAGGTACAATCGTTATTAAATAGTTATTAACATATTTAATAACTACCTAGTTAAAATAAAGACAAATTTACCTGTAAAATAAAACCTAACCTAAGTTACAATTACACCTAACACTGCACTACAATTAAATTAATTACCTAAATTAAATACAATTAATTACAATTAAATACAATTATCTAAAGTACAAAAAAAACAAACACTAAATTACAGAAAATAATAAAGAAATTACAAGATTTTTAAACTAATTACACCTAATCTAATCCCCCTAACAAAATAAAAAAGCCCCCCAAAATAAAAAAAGCCCTACCCTACACTAAATTACAAATAAATAAAAAAACCTAACACTAACCCCTTGAAGATCACCTTACCAGGAGACGTCTTCACCCAACCGGGCCAAAGTCCTCAACGAAGCCAGGAGAAGTCTTCATCCAAGCCGGGCGAAGTTGTCCTCCAGATGGGCAGAAGTCTTCATCCAGACGGCATCTTCTATCTTCATCCATCCGGCGCGGAGCGGGTCCATCTTCAAGACATCCGACGCGGAGCATCCTCTTCTTTCCACGGCTAAACACAGAATGAAGGTTCCTTTAAATGACGTAATCCAAGATGACGTCCCTTCAATTCCGATTGGCTGATAGAATTCTATCAGCCTATCGGAAATTAAGGTAAAAAAAAACCTATTGGCTGATGCAATCAGCCAATAGGATTGAACTGGCATTCTATTGGCTGATTGGAACAGCCAATATAATGCCAGCTCAATCTTATTGGCTGATTGGATCAGCCAATAGGATTGAACTTTAATCCTATTGGCTGATTGCATCAGCCAATAGGATTTTTTTCTACCTTAATATGCATGTTTTTCTATTTTCCCCTATACTCCCGAACTTAGTTGTTACAACATTCCTGACCTATATGTTGGTTTTCATAGTGTTAATACATTAACCTAGGTAATATTATTCTAGACTCCTTTGCAGTTCTAGGTCCAATGGTCACATGCTCACTATCTATGCCCCTTGACTAATCCATCTTATGAGAGGCTAAGTAGAATCTATGTACATGGGAAGAATTTTATATCCTCAATGTAATTCTTAAACAGTTTTATTGTCTTTCTCCATACATTCACAAATAGTATTAGAGGTCTACATTAGCTAGTATATTCTTTACTATCAAACACTGCTTTAGTTAGTTCAGTCATAGTCACTATCCCTAGACACTGATGTTTAAACTTTAAGCGTTTTCACTTTATCTACTATACAAACTATATATTCTTTAACTGATATGCATATATTTCATTGAATTCTATATTGTGCAAAAAAAACTTAGTAATTCTGCACTGAATATATTATATTTTGTATTGTATAACGTTAGCAACATTTGGTTTTATTTAACTAGTGTCTGCAAATGGTAGAAGTCATTCTATAAACTATAGAGTTAAGCAAAGTTTTTGTTAAACTCCCCTCCCCTTTATTTAAGGGGAGGGGTTAATTTATTTTAAACAACTTTCCAATTTACTTACATTTACAAAATGTGCACAGTCTTTTCATATTTACACTTTTTTTTAGTCACTGGCTCTTACTGAGGCTAAAACTTTACAACTACCATACAAAGATGGAGGCTTTGGCCTCCCGAATTTTAAACTCTATAACTGGGCGACAATGATTTGACTAGTCATAGATTGGCAATAGGGCACATCTCATTTTGGTGATGTGGACTTGGAGAATGCAGTTTTGAGACCGGTGGATCTATCGTACTTACTATATCTCAGACCTTGTGAGACTCTTCCCCATATAAGGTCTTCTATTCTTTACAAGGGCCCTCTTGTAGCTTGGTGCTCTTCCCCGCATTTGATGCCCTTGATTGGCAACTTGGGCTTCCCGGCAGGCACAGACACTCTACTGTTTCACCAGTGGAGGGAGAGAGGTATAAGAGTAGTCGGTGATGTCCTGGACTCTCTGTTGCGCACAGTTAAAACCCAGTGGAGGCTCCTCCATATGGGCAAGTGGGGCAATACCCCATCAGTTTAAAATAAATAAAAATAATAAAATGCTATTGTAATGTGAGACTGTGAGATTACAATTGTTTTTCTCAGGATACTATTATTTTTTCCAGGATGAGGGGGGGCGGTTGATTTAAAATAATAAAAAAAATCTTATAAAAACAGATATATTTCATAAATTGTTCTTAAGATCTAAGGGCGTATTCAATATATGCACTGCTGGCTGGTTATTAGTGTGCTGTATGAAAGTTAGGGACAGGCTGTCTTTAAGTGTTTCTGACAAACATACATACAGCAGCAGCAGCAGCTCACTAAATTACAGTCAGCAGTGCACAAGTGTATATACTAGCACAAACTGGCAGATGCCCTTAAAGAAAACCTGTTCCTAACAAACAAGTACGACATTACATAAATACCCTTAAACAAGATGATCCAAACTTTTGGGATACACCAATATTTGCTATCCCGCAGACGGCTTTTACAGTTGGGGACTTCTCCCTGACTGGAATCTACAGAATTCTAATACATAAAGTGGCTGCTGACACACAGAGACAAGTACTAGATAGATGGGAGGTGAGAGCCTAGAGTTAACTAGGAAAACAACACTAAGCATAGCACGGTGAGAAGCTCGGGTGTGAATGATACAATTTGACTATATAACCCCCAATCGACTCTCCAAGTGGAACCCCCAGCAGCCAAACAGATGTGGAAAGTGCAGGATGGTGGCCCTGGATGTGCTCCACTATTTCTTCTATTGCCCTCTAAAACAGCAATTTTGGGCTTGGATACAAAACTGGCTCAGGGGTGCATTCGGGATCACCGTCACGCTACAAATTGAGCAGATATGCCTTTTATGCTGGGATGACACACCCAGAAAGTATCATAGATTGCTCACACTACTCTATAAACACTTGTTCACAGAACAATTTGATGTTAAGCTTGATGTGGCTCGCAGACTGAGACCCTTTCTGACTAAATGGGAATGCTTTTTACAAACGCTCAACCCTGTGCTACAAAGACAGATACTTGGACATTTTGCACAGACAGAACTGCTCTTGACAGCATCCTTAGGGGGGGAATGGGTGGCATTGTACACTACAACTGAGACCGGAACAGAGTGGGAGGGATGTGAAATACTTATTGCTCAGATACTGTGAGGCAAGGATGGGTGTGCAGGGGGGGGGGGGGGGTGGAGGGAGAGAGAGAGACAGAATCTCCACCTTTTTTTCTCCTTCATTACCATTGGCTGGTCAAAATCCAAGAGGCACTATGCGGCTAGATTACGAGTCTTGTGTTAGCCTTAAAAAGCAGCACTGAGAGGTCCCAACGCTACTTTTTAAAGCCTGCTGGTATTACGAGTCTGGCAGGAGTGGGTCTACCGCTCACTTTTCTTCCGTGACTCGAGCGTACTGCAAATCCCCTTACGTCAATTGCGTATCCTATCTTTTTAATGGGACTTGTCTAACGCCGGTATTACGAGTCTTGGAAGAAGTGAGCAGTACACCCTCTCCTGTCAAGACTCCTACCGCATTTAAAAGTCAGGAGTTAAGAGTTTTATGGGCTAACGCTGTAACATAAAACTCTTAACTAAAGTGCTACAAAGTACACTAACACCCATAAACTACCTATTAACCCCTAAACCGAGGCCCCCCACATTGGAAAAACTTAAATAAAGTTTTTAATCACTAATCTCCCGACCAGACATCGCCACCACTGTAATAAATATATTAACCCCTAAACACCGCACTCCCGCCTCACAAACACTAGTTAAATTTTATTAACCCCTAATCTGCCATCCCTAACATCGCCGACACCTATCTACATTTATTAACCCTTTATCTGCCACCCCCAACGTCGACACTACTATATTAAATTTATTAGCCCCTAAACCTGTCTAACCCTAAGTCTACCCCCCCTAACATAAATATAATTTAAATAAAACGAAATAAAATTACTACAATTAAATAAAGTAATCCTATTTAAAACTAAATACTTACCTATAAAATAAACCCTAAGCTAGATACAATATAACTAATAGTTACATTGTAGCTAGCTTAGGGTTTATATTTATTTTACAGGCAACTTTGTATTTATTTTAACTAGGTACAATAGTTATTAAATAGTTATTAACTATTTAATAGCTACCTAGTTAAAATAAGTACAAATTTACCTGTAAAATAAATCCTAACCTAAAATACAATTACACCTAACACTACACTATCATTAAATTAATTACATAAACTAACTACAATTAACTACAATTAAATTAAATAAACCAAAGTACAAAAAAAACACTAAATCACAGAAAATAAAAAAATAATTACAAGAATTTTAAACTAATTACACCTAATCTAATCCCCCTAATAAAATAAAAAAGCCCCCCAAAATAATAAAATTCCCTACCCTATATTAAATTACAAATAGCCCTTAAAAGGACTTTTTGAGGGGCATTGCCCCAAAGTAATCAGCTCTTTTACCTGTAAAATAAAAATACAATACCCCCCAACATTAAAACCCACCACCCACACTCCCAACCCTACTCTAAAACTCACCCAATCCCCCCTTAATAAAACCTAACACTACCCCCTTTAAGATCACCCAACCTTGAGCCGTCTTCACCCAGCTGGGCACAGTGGTACTCCAGAGGGGCAGAAGTCTTCATCCGATCTGGACAGAAGAGGACCTCCAGACGGGCAGAAGGCTTCATCCCGGCGGCATCTTCTATATTCATCCATCCGGAGCGGGTCCATCTTGAAGCCATCCGACGCGGAGCATCCTCTTCTTCCGACGGCTAAGACTGAATGAAGGTTCCTTTAAATGACATCATCCAAGATGGCGTCCCTTGAATTCCGATTGGCTGATAGGATTCTATCAGCCAATTGGAATTAAGGTAGGAAAAATCCTATTAGCTGATGCAATCAGCCAATAGAATTGAGCTTGTATTCTATTGGCTGATTGGAACAGCCAATAGAATGCGAGCTCAATCCTATTGGCTGATTGGCTCAGCCAATAGGATTTTTCCTACCTTAATTCCGATTGGCTGATAGAATCCTATCAGCCAATCGGAATTCAAGGGACGCCATCTTGGATGACATAATTTAAAGGAACCTTCATTCAGTCTTAGCCGTCGGAAGAAGAGGATGCTCCGTGTCTGATGGCTTCAAGATGGACCCATCTCTGCTCCGGATGGATGAAGATAGAAGATGCCGCCTGGATGAAGCCTTCTGCCCGTCTGGAGGTCCTCTTCTGCCCGGATCGGATAAATACTTCTGCCCCTCTGGAGAACCACCTGTGCCCGGCTGGGTGAAGACGGCTCAAGGTAGGGTGATCTTCAAGGGGGTAGTATTAGGTTTTATTAAGGGGGGATTGGGTGGGTTTTAGAGTAGGGTTGGGAGTGTGGGTGGTGGGTTTTAATGTTGGGGGGTATTGTATATATTTTTTTCCAGGTAAAAGAGCAGATTACTTTGGGGCAATGCCCCGCAAAAAAAGCCCTTTTAAGGGCTATTTGTAATTTAGTATATGGTAGGGAGTTTTATTATTTTGGGTGCCTTTTTTTATTTTATTAGGGGGATTAGATTAGGTGTAATTAGTTTAAAATTCTTGTAATTATTTTTTTATTTTCTGTAATTTAGTGGTTTTTGTTGTACTTTAGATCATTTAATTTAATTGTAGTTAATTGTAGTTAGTTTATGTAATTATTTTAATGATAGTGTAGTGTTAGGTGTAATTGTAATTTAGGTTAGGATTTATTTTACAGGTAAATTTGTACTTGTTTAAACTAGGTAGCTATTAAATAGTTAATAAGTATTTAATAACTATTGTACCTAGTTAAAATAAATACAAAGTTGCCTGTAAAATAAAAATAAACCCTAAGCTAGCTACAATGTAACTATTAGTTATATTATATCTAGCTTAGGGTTTATTTTATAGGTAAGTATTTAGTTTTAAATAGGATTCATTTATTTAATTGTAGTAATTTTATTTTGTTTTATTTAAATTATATTTAAGTTAGGGGGGTGTTAGACTTAGGTTTAGACTTAGGTTTAGGGGTTAATAAATTTAATATAGTAGCGGCGACGATGAGGGCGGCAGATTAGGGGTTAGTAAATGTAGATAGGTTGCGGCGACATTGAGGGGGGCAGATTAGGGGTTAATAAATATAATGTAGTTGTCGGCGATGTTGGGAGCAGCAGATTAGGGGTTCATAGGGATAATGTAGGTGGCGGCGGTGTCCGGAATGGCAGATTAGGGGTTAATAAGAATAATGTAGGTGTCAGCGATGTCGGGGGCAGCAGATTAGGGGTTAATAAGTGTAAGATGAGGGGTGTTTAGACTCGGGGTTCATGTTAGGGTGTTAGGTGTAGACATTAATTTTATTTCCCCATAGGAATCAATGGGTACGTTAGAAGCTGAACGCTGCTTTTTTGCAGGTGTTAGGTTTTTTTTCTGCTGAATCTGCCCCATTGTTTCCTATGGGGAAATCGTGCACGAGCACATTTAGCCTGCTTACCGCTACAGTAAGCAACGCTGGTATTGAGGTGAGATATGGAGCTAAATCTTGCTCTACGCTCACCTTTTTGCTGCTAACGGCGGGTTTAAAAAAACCTGTAATACCAGCGTTGTCTTAAGGGAGCGTTGAAAAAAAATGCTCGTTAGCAACGCACCACTGTTACCGCAAAACTCATAATCTCGGTGATAGTTTCCCATGTGGCACATGGTTAGGAATTGTGTTATGTAAGTTTATATAAAATAAAAAACCTAGAGAGGGAAAGGAAACTGTAAGAGAATTGTTACTGAACCTGAAATATTTTATTTTCCAACTAAGATCTCGCAAATGTAAATTCATTGCAAACATACTTATGTTTTTCTTGCAACTTAAAGGGACAGTCTACACCAGAATTTTTATTGTTTTAAAAGATAGATAATCCCTTTATACCCATATCCCAGTTTTGCATAACCAACACAGTTATAATAATATACTTTTAACCTCTGTGATTATCTTGTATCTAAGCCTCTGCAAACTGCCCCTTTATTTCAGTTCTTTTGACAGACTTGCAGTTTAGCCAATCAGTGCCTGCTCCCAGATAACATCACGTGCATGAGCACAGTGTTATCTATATGAAACACATGAACTAACACTCTCTAGTGGTGAAAAACTGTTAAAATGCATTCTGAAAAGAGGTGGCCTTCAAGGTCTAAGAAATTAGCATATGAACCTCCTAGGTTAAGCTTTCAACTAAGAATGCAAAGAGAACAAAGCAAAATTGGTGATAAAAGTAAATTGGAAAATTGTTTAAAATGACATTCTCTCTCTGAATCATGAAAGTTTATTTTGGCCTAGACTGTCCCTTTAAGATGACAATTAGAGGAAATGATTTAAAGTCTCAGTGATGTAACTTATTTTAACTTATATGCTCCTTGCTTGTCTCTCTCAATGAAAATAATAAAAAAAAAATTTCACAAGCAGTTCTGGTGAACTGCTTGTGCAATGCCGACCCTTGCAGTTTCACGGCCAATTGGCCGCTAGCAGGGGGTGTCAATCAACCTGATCGTATTCGATTGTGCGGATTGATGTCCGCAGCCTCAGAGACAGTGGATGAGTTAAGGAGCAGTGGTCTTAAGACAATGCAATAGCAATTAGGGGCCGATTTACTATGCCCCTAATTGCTATTGCATTGTCTTTTTATCATGCATTTGTTGATTATGCCAATCTACTGTATTTACTGGTCCTTTAAACACATTCTCCTACTTGTGCATGCTGATTTGTGCAAGTTTAAAAATCTAACAGAAAAATATTAAATGTGCTAAACTGTCATACAAGAAAACAGCTAACTGGACAAGAAGCTGTGGGGGGAGCTTGGCGGCCATTTTTGAATGCTAACAAACAATAATTATATAAATGTTTAATGTACTTCTTGGAAGCTTATAGATGAGGAACCTATTGCAAGATGCTTGTTTAGTATGCAACAATAAGTACTAAAGAATAAG